>NC_068355.1:172634637-172724637 GCF_020536995.1 Dreissena polymorpha
AAATATATAAGGACTCAGGCAATATCTTTATCATGGTGTATCACATCTGTTACTAAAGTATTATTACTATTGTAGTTACCATAGTATTTCACTTATCTATTGATATATCTATTTGATAAGCAGATGGACAAACAGAACTCTAGTGTTTTCTAGGGTCATAAATCTGGCCCCTAAGCCTTAATTGGTAATAAAATCTATGCAGTTTTATGTCTCTGATATTGACAATGAAGCAAATCTGCCCTTAGGCTATTTCAGATCACTCACACAAAAGAAGATTACTTGCTATTAATTTAATAGTAACTTCTAAGTTGTCTACTTTCTGTATTATGAGCGTTTTTTTCCTTTCATATTTAAAAGTTCAATTGGTATTCAAATGATTAAGCAATCAAAGTTCTTGATTTTGACAACGAAAATGTTTTCCAATTGTGGGTCTACTCTAGACTCTACTTTTCAATTATTGTTTTCTTTTATTAATTATTTCTTATTATGTTTTTTATTTTTATATCAATGGAAAATATAAGAATTTTTCACTATTTTGTTTAAAAATTATTTAAAGAAATCTAGGCAAGAAAACATGATAAGTAAGGGTCGTGTCAAAAAGGTGCCATTTAAGGCCCTATTATCAGTTTTGGGTGCCCCATCCTAGGTGTCACTGAGAAGACTGTGGGGACAGTGGTGCATGAGGAACAACTCATACACAGTAATTGACAGGTTCTTGTTGAATCAAGCACAGAATTATCTGAGCATTCATAATTCATTAGAATTGAAAAAAAGTTCAATCAACCAGAAAAATCCAATGGACCAACTTGGACTAATTTTCAAAATTTCGAGAGATTGGCCAACAAATTGCATGAACAGGTATAAAATAGTGGGTATTAATAGCTTTAGACATTATTGGCAACATGTCTGTTTAATTTATATTATCAATATAGTTTAATTAGGCATGGATAATTAATTAAAATTGGGGGAAAAAGTTCAATCGACCAGTATTGACCAGTAATGACCACTTCAGGAGTATTGACCGGGGCGGTTTTAACCGGTAAAAACCGCTGGTTAAAACCGGGGGTGGTCGATTGGTGCCAACCCTGCGCAAGATACCAAGTACGAAAAAAATCAGCATTTTTATGTAGGGTCATCACACGGTAAAATTATTTGTGCCCAAAATAATAATAGATGAATGCATATTAGGCTTCAATGTTGCTTATACTATGACTACTGGTTCATACGATGCCATTTTTATAAATATCTATGCCAAATTTAATGAAATAGACATGAAAATGTGTGTCGCCAGGTACCAAGTAAGAAAAAAATCAGCATTTTTATCTAGGGTCTTCACACGGTTAAATTATTTGTGCACAAATAATAATAGATGAATGCATATTAGGCTTCAATGTTGCTTATACTATGACTACTGGTTCATACGATGCCATTTTTATAAATATCTATGCCAAATTTAATGAAATAGACTTGAAAATGTGTGTCGCCAGGTTCCAAATAAGAAAAAAATCAGCATTTTTATATAGGGTCTTCACACAGTAAAATTATTTGTGCCCAAGTAATAATAGATGAATGCATATTAGGCTTCAATGTTGCTTATACTATGACTACTGGTTCATACGATGCCAATTTTATAAATATCTATGCCAAATTTAATGCAATAGAATTGAAAATGTGATTCGCCAGGTACCAAGTAAGAAAAAAATCCGCATTTTTATGTAGGGTCTTCACACAGTAAAATTATTTGTGCCCAAATAAGAATAGATGAATGCATATTAGGCTTCAATGTTGCTTATACTATGACTAATGGTTCATACGATACCATTTTTATAAATATCTATGCCAAATTTAATGAAATAGACTTGAAAATGTGATTCGCCAGGTACCAAGTAAGAAAAAAATCCGCATTTTTATGTAGGGTCTTCACACGGTAAAATTATTTGTTCCCAAATAATAATAGATGAATACATATTAGGCTTCAATGTTGCTTATACTATGACGATATGTTCATACAATGCCATTTTTAAAAATATCTATGCCAAATTTAATGAAATAGAATTAAAAATGTGTGTCGCCAGGTACCAAGTAAGAAAAAAATCAGCATTTTTATGTAGGGTCTTCACATGGTAAAATTATTTGTGCCAAAAATAATAACAGATGAATGCATATTAGGCTTCAATGTTGCTTATACTATGACTACTGGTTCATACAATGCCATTTTTAAAAATATCTATGCCAAATTTAATGAAACAGACTTGAAAATGTGTGTCGCCAGGTACCAAGTAAGAAAAAATCAGCATTTTTATGTAGGGTCTTCACACGGTAAAATTATTTGTGCCCAAATAATAATAGATGAATGCATATTAGGCTTCAATGTTGCTTATACTATGACTACTGGTTCATACGATGCCATTTTTATAAATATCTATGCCAAATTTAATGAAATAGACATGAAAATGTGTGTCGCCAGGTACCAAGTAAGAAAAAAATCAGCATTTTTATCTAGGGTCTTCACACGGTTAAATTATTTGTGCACAAATAATAATAGATGAATGCATATTAGGCTTCAATGTTGCTTTACTATGACTACTGGTTCATACGATGCCATTTTTATAAATATCTATGCCAAATTTAATGAAATAGACTTGAAAATGTGTGTCGCCAGGTACCAAATAAGAAAAAATCAGCATTTTTATGTAGGATCTTCACACGGTAAAATTGTTTGTGCCCAAATAATAATACATGTAGATGAATGCATATTAGGCTTCAATGTTGCTTATACTATGACTACTGGTTCATACGATGCCATTTTTTAAAATATCTATGCCAAATTTAATGAAAAAGACTTGAAAATGTGTGTCGCCAGGTACCAGGTGAGAAAAAAATCAGCATTTTTATGTAGGGTCTTCACACAGTAAAATTATTTGTGCCCAATTAATAATAGATGAATGCATATTAGGCTTCAATGTTGCTTATACTATGACTACTGGTTCATACGATGCCAATTTTATAAATATCTATGCCAAATTTAATGAAATAGACTTGAAAATGTGTGTCGCCAGGTACCAAGTAAGAAAAAAATCAGCATTTTTATGTAGGGTCTTCACACAGTAAAATTATTTGTGCCCAAATAATAATAGATAAATGCATATAAGGCTTCAATGCAGGGTTGGCATATTGACCGGTCAATTGAGTATTGACCGGGCCGGCGGTCAATACCTGGTTAAAACCGGTCAATACTGGTCATTACTGGTCGATTGAAAATTGTAGCATTTAAACATTACAAAGGAGCCATTTTATATAAAATCAATAATTATTCTGTAATTGATAAACTTTTTTCTGAGTTATTTATTTTTAAAAAATCTTTAAAGCTGTAAAAAGTTACTTCTTAATTATTTATGGAAACAGCCTCAAATACATAAGGACTAAGGCAATATCTTTATCTCAGTGTATCACATCTGTTACTAATTAGCCGGATTTTACATAAATTCCAGGTTGATAAACACAACAAGGTAAAGGTACTTTGTAGTCGGTGAGATATAATAATAATACAGTTAGTAAGGCTCGTACCCTGGGTACGGTTAATATACTAAAACGTACGCGGGAATTTTAACACTAAATCGGTTGTTGTCGGCTATTTTGTAAAAATTAATTATGTTTACATTTATGTAAATTTTCTGTTGAATGGCATTTATATTATCAAAACTCATTGTTAAAATCAATAATGTGATTTAATTTTAAATCTTAAATTGTTTAAAGTCGCGTCATTGTATGACGTCGTCAAGTATAATATTTTCCGCGACATCGCACGTTCACTTTTTACCGTCATAGATTTTTTTAAAGAAACATTATTTGGTTACCAAGGTCCGTTAAATGGGGAACACCATATTCGGTATTTATATTATGTTTTAACAATTAATTAATGCTGTGTAATAAATATTGTTTAAGATATTTCGATATTTATTGAAAATGTTTCAAATTGTTATTTATGAAACCTCTTATTCCTATGAGTGTATGCTATTATATTATACTTTGAAAAGCATATCTGTTGTACTATAATCTTATTATTCATTTATTACTGTTAATTTCATTTATTGTAGAGAATCTTCAATGTTACATCTAGTCGCCAATGCTTGTTGTCAGTGTTAGTCGTAAATGCTTGTGATCATCGTCGTCGATGTTAGTCGTCAATCCTTATCGTCATTATACATGAAGGAAATAAAAGCAGAAACAGAGACGTATTCTTGATTACTTGCTTATTCCTACGGCGTCCTCTCAACACTCATACTAAAAAGCATGTTGATGCAGATTTTTTAAAAGAGAAGTTTGTTTAAGGTAAACAATATTGTTTTACGTTAATCGGTAGCATGTTTAACGACATCGGATTTTTGGCGGATATACAACTCGGATATAATCTAATATTTGCGGGTATGTTTAAGTTTATTTACCGTACCCAGGGTACATGTAAGTAAAATTAAGAGTACTTACCGGTACATGTACCGGTAAGTAGTACCCGAGCCGAGAATGATCAATCGAGCCTTAGTAAGTGAGTGATGGTGTATGGGATAACATGCACTGAGGGTGTATATTTTTCACGAACAAGTCAATTGAAGGTGTTAGAGATGCATTGATCCATAAGATTTAAAAGGGTAATTAACCACGGGCTTATTTAAATTAAAATGATGACATTACATTGTACCGGCTGTTTATTGTTGTATACTGTAAGCTTGCAATATTTTAAATAATGTAAACAACTTACCTTGTATTAAGTTGGCACATTGTTGTCAGGTGTAGAAACTTTTTATACTTATTTCTGTTAAGTTGCACTGGCTGAACCAAAAGAATTATGTAGTCGTTTCTAAATAATCACGAAACAACCTACTAATGCATATATGCTTGCCAGTTACTGAGTTTGTGCATTTCCATTCATTATCGGCCTTGGCAAACAGCGTAGAATCAGAGACGCCGTGTGATGTCTGCTATTTCGTTACACTGAAGATTTTCATATCCGCGGGTGTTTTTATGTCAAATGTTATGGTTTTTCAATAGATCGTATACTTATCTACAAAACAGCGAATGAGCATTCACTTTACATCATTTCTGATGATCTTATTTTGTAAATAATTTCTGAGTGTTACTTCCTACGTTGCTATGTCGTCAGCCATTTTGACAATTGGTTGGTTTACTTTCGGTTTCCACTACAAACGAAATTGATTTGCTGCTCGCGTTTATTTTTTGATTAAATAATAAATTATTAAACCCTAATAATGTAATTGTCTCAATATCATTTATATTCAAGATATTATCGGATAAATAGAATACCATTCTAATACCAGTGTGTACTTACATTTATCTCGGAAAGCCTAGCCGTGTAAACCTTTCTTTAACTCGTCGCACTCAATACGTTGAATAACACATAGATTTATGTCATGTTCATTAAAAAACCACAATGTGCACAAAAGACATGCATGTGTACTACCGATTGATATTCAAACACAATTATTACGCCTTTGTTTATCGATTAAACGCCTAACTGAATTAATAACGCGTAACGCCAGTTTCTTTGTTTCGTAGCAAGATGGAAGCTAGCCTAAGCGCTTTTCATGACGTAACGCGCGCGTGCCCTTTCCCATAAAAATATTTAGACGCAAAATACTCGAAAACTTGATTTTTCCCAGGTATAACGCCTACGCCAACAGGTAGATCGCATTCTGGTCCATATACATGTCAAATTTTAGCAAACGTGTTCGGCCAGTTTTCAAGAAACTCAAATCGCGGCTATATGCACCAACTTAACGAAACTTAGCCCCCTTTATCATTCGTTCGAATGAACGTCATCAATGATGACGTCCAATACATCACTCATTCCATACTAGAGTTGCGACACCTTAAGGGTTTCGCGGGATGGAATGAGTGGGAAGATGAAATAAAATTGAAAACCTATTTCTTTTTGTGCATTTAATGATGGTAACCAAAGTTCTCGCAAAAATTTAATATACATATCACATGATAGTAACCATAATACTCGCAGACATGTTTATTTTTTCGAAGCCGTTCGATTAGCTACCTTAAAAAGTAGAACTTCAATTCCCATGACTATTATATTAAAAACGTGAAAAGAGCAAACCACTGCAGTGTGTCGGACATCCCCATCTTAAACACTATCGACTAGCATTAAGCCTTTTTCTGTGTCTACAAAATTCTGTGTATTTTATTCAAACATCATTATAGCTTTGCGTTCAAGATAGTGTTGAATTCATTTTGCAATGCAATCAGCGCTTTGATTTTATATTACGAAATGTACTACGCAGTACATTGTGTGACGTCATTTCGGTGACGAAACACAATAGTTTTATTTACACTCTCTGGAATTTAAGGACATGTCGCGGACGTTGTGTTTTTTATCTGTAAACTATTTGTTTAAAGCATCGAACGAATGCAAAACGTATTTCGGATTGTGTGTTCATCATGCATAAATGTAAACATAAATAGGAATACAATACAATTGTGTGGTTTAAACTAAGTTTCGATAAAGACATGGATTAATAAAGGTGGAAGTGCATATCGTTTCAAGGTGTTTGTTATAAACTTTGGATTGAAGTAGTCAACTTATTGTTACAAACATTGGATTAACGATGTCATTTAGATAAGCGTGACGTTTATACTTAATTAAGTATTTTTATAACTCTTGTTAAAGCTGAAATTGAGTCATCAAATTTCGCTACAAAACGGTGTCAGTTGCAATAGATATTTAAATGTGCTACGTTAAATTATTATTATGTTTGATTATTTTGTTTATTTGTTACGCACTTTATGCTGCTAATGATGTGTTGCTCACGGCAAGCCTCGCCGTGTAAACCTTTCTTCAACTCGTCGGACAAATTCAAGTACACGTGATACTTACATTGTATTTTATTTTTTCTGTGAATTTGATGATGGTCACCAAAGATATCGCAGAGATTTTAATATACATGAAACTATTTCAATTAATGCTATTTTGAGAAGTCCGTCCCCGCTCTGCCGTTTGTTATTGTTTATATCATACTATTTTGCTCCTTTATATAAACATTTCTCAAAACCGGCTTTCCGTACTTTTATTTTGCATGCAACTGATTGCGCAATTTATGACGTATGTTGTGTGACGTAATTTATTTGTCAAAACAAACAATTTTAAGTTAAATTCTCTGGATGTTTTTAACAGTTATTTATTTGTTTAAAGCATCTAACGAATGCAAAAACGTATTTCGGATTGTGTGTTTATCATACATAATTGTAATTGTTATAAATATTGGATTATCGTCGTCATTAAGGTAAGCGTGTTGTTTATACTAAATTGATTTGCTGCTCACGTTTATTTATTGATTCAATAATTAAACCCTAAATAAATAATTTATTTGTCTCATGATTATCATGTATATTAAAGATATTATCGGATAAATAGAATACCATGTTAATACCAGTGTGTACTTACATTTATCCGACACGTCTCGGAAAGCCTCGCCGTGTAAACCTTTCTTCAACTCGTCGCACACAATAACACATAGATTTATGTCATTTATATATATATATCTAAACAACCACACTCGATCTCCACAAAAGACATGCATGTGTACTTCGTATTGATATTCAAACACAATTATCGTTGTTTATTGAGTTAACGCCTAACTGTATATTGCATTAATAACGCGTAACGTCAGTTACTTTGTTTCTTAACAAGATGGAAGCTAGCCTAAGCGCTTTTATGACGTGACGTCACAATGTTTATCTTAGCGCGTGTGGTTTCCCATAAAAAATATTTAAACGCAAAATACTCGAAAATTTGATTTTTCCCAGGTATAACGCCTACGCCAACAGGTAGATCGCATTCTGGTACATATACATGTCAAATTTCAACAAACGTGTTCGGCCAGTTTTCAAGAGACCCAAATCGCAGTGATTTGCCCCAGCTTAACGGAACTTAGCCCCCTTTATCATTCGTTCGAATGAACGTCATCAATGATGACGTCCAATACATCACTCATTCCATATAAAACAGAAAATGCAAACACTGTAACGTTCTTGTGGACGAATTTCACTTTTTACTTGAATGCCCAATGTTCATTGTTTTTTACTTAAGAAGAATATAAAAATAAATATTATTGGAAGAACACAAACATGATCGAGTTTATTGACCACTTACAGATTGACATTGAAAAGGTGTACGAAATATATCAATTTGTGTTTTTTTTTAAAGATTTAAATTCAGAGCTGACTTATATTACCAATAGTTTCTCCCCATGTTCATACATTTTTTTTATCTACTGTATATAAAAAACCAAATACTTTGATCATGTTTTGTTAAAAATTCTGTACGTCATTGACCATCGGTGTTTATATTTTGTTATAATAAACAAAGAGTTGCATGCTTTAATGAAATAAATATGCTTTTATGATGTTTACATGACAATACATAATTACGATTTCATTGGTTTAGACAGTGGTAGGCGAACGATAATAAATTTAATACAAAAATGTTAGTTCTTCCCTCGCTGTAAATTTGGACTTTCATTCTGACGTTATTTAAATCTAGAATAGCTCGCGTATTATTTTTTCGCACATTTCATTGTTT
This sequence comes from Dreissena polymorpha, assembly GCF_020536995.1. Taxonomy (NCBI): domain Eukaryota; kingdom Metazoa; phylum Mollusca; class Bivalvia; order Myida; family Dreissenidae; genus Dreissena; species Dreissena polymorpha. The sequence goes on from NC_068355.1 coordinate 172,643,243, forward strand.
TATCGAACAATCCACGTATCATGTCAGTAAGATTATTGTTACATAGGACAGAACAATAGAATATCACACCACTGACAGAGTGACAGCTGCGCCGTGGCTAATTTGCATTTCTGTCAATGAATATCGGATCATATGAGTCGTGTTCTGAGAAAACTGGGTTTAATGCATGTGCGTAAAGTGTCGTCCCAGATAAGCCTGTGCAGTCCGCACAGGCTTATCAGGGACGACACTTTCCGCCCAAACTGGATTTTCATGAAAGAGAGACTTCCTTTAATCGAAAAATACCATAAAAGCGGTCTTAAGTAAAGCTTTTAATTAGGATCGACTGTGCATGCACCCTATTTAGCATATTTTTCGTCATATTCAAGTGAACGGGTATGTTCCTTTAAGGCTCCTTTTGGATAAACAAGAGTCATCCCCCGGAAGCGACATAGTGAACACTGGCATGCCGTCGACTGCCTTTCAGGCTGACCTAGTTTCGGCCGTGACTTTTAATTAGGGTCGAAGTCAGGTACAGCCAATTAAGCGCATTACGCGTCATTTTGCCTGTCAGTGGGTATGCCCCTTTTAGGGCCCCTTTCTGACGAACAAGAGTTATTCTCCGGCAGCGACCTAGTGCACACTGACCAGCCGACGACTGCCTATCGGGCTGAACTAGTTTCGAACGGGACTTTCAATAAGGGTCGGCAGCGCATGCACCTTTTTAGCCTATTTCTCGCATGCATAATTTTCAACATTTTCTCCTAGCAGAGTTGTCGTTCGTGCTTCAACATACATTGAACCGCAGTGTAACAGGGGGGCCTGCGTATACAGGAGCTTACCGCGTTTAAGTGAGAAAGTTGTTGCAAAACTTCAAAGATGGCGTCGTTTTAGTGTTTTTCGTGAAGGAGTAGCGGATATTTTCACCCGGTAAGCCAGTTTATATTTATATTTCTTTTAAACGAATACGCCCTTTCGGCTCTCCGGTGTTTGTGCTTCGCTCGTTTTTTTTTGTTTCAAGATCGTAGACGTAAGGATAAAAAAGTTATTGAAGGAAAACCGTTCACAAATCTGGTGTCTCCTTACGTGACGTTCGAGAAATGGGATGTGCAAATATCATTTTCTCTTATAATACACAGTATTGATGCACGTGTACGGTAAAATATAACTAAAACCATGATTATTTCATTTTCCCGACGCCGTGTTATCTCTTATAACTAATTTATTGCCAAAAACTATTGGTTTAACCCCTCTTTTTGGAACTGACTTCCTTTTAAGCACATTTTGGGACATGACTTCCAAATACACGAACTTTCTGTCGTGATTGAATTTACCATTGATATGAATGTTTTAAAGAACGTTTTCTCTGTTTAAATGTATACCTCTTTCATACTTTTCAAAGATACGAAACCTCAAGCTACATTACAAAAGATGAAACATAACTTGTATTGTTATAAACTGCGACATTATACGTGGGGAGCTTCACGTTTTTGCAATATACATGTACGATTAAGCAGCATAGCGCCCTTTTTGGAAGGGATATTATGTCCTGATGTTATGTTAACTACTTACCGGTTCGGAATCCATTTTAAACTAATTGGCGGGTGCACAAAGCAGCGGATAATATGCAGGTTTAAATAGATTTTACATCCGGTGATGCTGGTTTCGACACCCGACGCATATATACATTTATGAATGAAAGGCTTCATGAACGTTGACGTCGCTCTTGGTTACCAGAAAAATTCCCAGGTACGGATTTCAACCGTCATTGTTTACAATCTATTAAGTGCACAAGTACTGGAATTTGTATAGCGTTTTTTGAAGGTGTATGTCCAGCGCGTGTGCCGGGAAAACAGGGCTTAATGTATTTTTTTTTGTTCAGCTCTATAATATTTATATCAAATCTGTATGAAAAAATGTTGGTGAACATTAATCCGGTGTTAATTTTTGAAAATATTGAGGCGTTCATTAGCTATGGATCTTAAACGGAACATTAATCCGCATATTAAAAAAAACACCGGGCGTATTGCACATTAGTTCGGAGACATGAAATTTTTTCGAAAGAAAGCCATGAGAGGTTCAATTCTATATGGGCAAGTCTCGTGGCGCACGATTACGCTCTTGCTTCTCGTATATATTTGACTCTTATGAATCTTGGCAAATACCTAGTGTTTTATTTTGCTTAATCTAAATTAAGTTATGCATCTATATGTACTTTAAGCAGCATAACATGACTTCCAAATGACCAACAGCTCTTTCATATGTGAAAGAGATTGACACGAAATACCTACCCATCTATAATAAAGTTTATATGTGTACTTCAATATTATAGTTTTTTTAGCATTTTATGTGGTGCAATATAAGGGTTTTCTTTATCATTTTACTGTAGATTATAAAAATGTTGTACACAAAACCTGCCGACCAACTGAATTAATTCACCGATTTTACAGAAGATGGGTTGTGGGGTAGCTGATGTACGAGCTAATAGAATGTTTTTCAGCCTTTTCAGTAATATTTTTATTAATTAAATGTATTTTATGACGTGTCGACCTTATTCTGATATGAAATTTTCTTTAACCGTTCTTTTACTGTCTTTTCAGATGGCGAAGGTTAAAGGGCGATAATAAGTGCATCTTTCGTTGCAGTATAAAATTATGTTATTAGGAATTTAACATTAGCGGAGGACTGGGATACCATTTCCCATTCATGGACCACATGAGTTTTAATGTAGAATATCCAAGAGAGAGTCCTTAAACAGAGCCGGACTAAAACAGCAAATAAAACAAACGAACCAAACAAAAAATTTACAGCTGATGTACTATGTGTTTTGTTTGTTTGTTTTATTTTATTATTTCTACATAGACAAGTCTGACATATAATTGCTATGAGTGCTACTTAATTACACGTTTTGTTCCGTATATGTCATGCTAGTTTCTCACTTTTTTATGAAAATAAACCATTATCTGTGTTACGTCATTTCTTCCAACGATGTCTCTGCATACATTTTCAATTGTATTCAGCACTTACATACATGATAAAAAAAAGATTTGGGTCGGAATGAATTCGTTATGCATTTGACATATTAACTTACGATTAGAAGGCAATGTTAGGAACAAACGAAATAATCTTTCTATGTGAACCAATACTTTATTCCCTCAATACAACAGTCTTAAATAATATGTATTCACATATGTATAAAAGAGAAAAAAATACATGTATATATTGATCACTTCTACTGAGATCATATCGTGTATTGCATTTGCACAAATCTTTCTATCCACTACAAATTCACTTTTTGTGATTATAATATAGTTTCCAACTCAGAACTGGTTTAAAAGAAGGTCGTCCAAAATTTGTCACATCAAAGTCACATACATGTATCAGTATCTTTATGGTAAAACGTGTCAAATGTCATTGTATTAAATAAACAATTAATATTTAAGTTTTCATTAAAAAAAACATCCACCGATATGCATCTTCTAAGCAGGTGTCAGGTATTCCAAATTGCTTCATGTATTCCGAATCGCAACCATGGCAGTATTTGGTTACAGCAACCTTATACTAGTATCGAAACGGCTTTACTCTTTTCAGTTTTTCATTACACTTATATTGCACGTACATGTGATTGTTTGGCGTGGTACTTCGACGTAATCTTTTTTGTTTGATTGGTGGGTTTTCATGTACCTTTCGCTTTCTAGAGCGGTACACACTTCGTTACACCGTTTTTTTAATCTTGGCACATTGTACCTATCCATAAGAAAGGCAGTGTTTCAAATGTTACAAATTTTAGAGGAATTACATTACTAAGTGTTGTTGGAAAATTGTTAACAAGACTTATAAACACTAGACTTACACATTGGGCAGAGGGAAACTATATATATGTAGAAGCGCAAGCTGGGTTTAGGGCTAAAATAGGAACTAGGGACAATATCTTGGTATTACATGGTTTAATCACCCATATAATCAATCAAAACAAACAGTTATTTTGTGTATTTGTTGATTTTTCTAAAGCGTTCGATTATTTGGTAAGACCAAACATTTGGTACAAATTATGCAAACTGGGTATTAGGGGTAAGCTTTTTAATATTATCAAATCTATGTATAAGCAAGTACGCTCATGTGTTAAACTAAATTGTGAAACTGGAGAGATGTTTGAAAGCCTTTTAGGAGTACGTCAAGGCGAGTGTCTAAGTCCTTTTATCTTTGCTATGTATTTAAATGATCTAGAAGATGAATTTTACTTAAAAAGGTGCCGAAGGTGTTGATATTGGTACTCTTAAGATGTTTCTGTTAATGTATGCAGATGACACTGTGATTTTCGCAAATTCAGCGGAAGAACTCCAAACAAATCTAGATATTTTATCGACATATTGTAACAGATGGAAATTAATTGTTAATAGAGATAAAACCAAAGTTCGTATATTTAGAAAAGGTGGTAGACTTCCAAATAATCTAAACTTTTATTATGATGGAATCCATTTAGAAATAGTTAATAAGTATTCTTATCTAGGTATAATATTGACATCGGGAGGTTCATTCGCTGAATCACATAAGACATTGTCCGGCCAGGCTCTTAAAGCGATATTTAAACTCAGAAGATATTTGTATAGTTACGTAAATATTACCGTTGAACATATGTTAGATCTCTTTGAAAAGATAGTTAAACCAATACTGTTTTATAGTGCTGAGGTCTGGGGGTTTGCTCGAGCAACTCCGATTGAAAGTGTGCATACAAAGTTTTGCTAGTATGTATTAGGTGTTTAATGTTGCACTCTAAACGATTTTATTTATGGTGATCTTGGCCGAATGGATTTACATTCCCAGAGGCTTGTTTGTATTGTTAAATATTGGTTGAAGATCACTGGATGTAGTGGTAGAAAATATGTGTCTTGTATTTACAATACTATGTTAAATGATATTGGTTATTACCCACCTAAGCAAAACTGGGCTTCACTTGTTAAAGATACGCTGTGTAGATTAGGTTTTTATCATGTATGGCTGCAACAGAGTGTTGGAAATAATAGCCAGTTTATTAGTGTATTTAAACAACGTGTTAAGGACATTTTTGTACAGGACTGGCATAGTAGATTGGAAAATTCATCTAGAGCGATATTCTATAACACTTTCTGTAATTTCGAATTACAACCATATCTTAAACATGTAAATGTAAAATGCTATAGAAATGCTCTAACAAAGTTACGAATGTCATCACATAGATTAAATATTGAAACAGGTAGATGGAATAGAACGCCAAGGGAACTAAGACTATGTAACAAATGTAATAAATTAGAGGACGAATTTCATTTTCTGTTTGAGTGTAAGTTATATGATAGCTTACGAGGAAAATATCTTAAGCAGTATTACTGTCATAGACCAAATATGTTTAAAACAGTCGAGCTGATTACAAATCATAATCATGAAATATTACGAAACCTAGCTGTATATGTAAGCAAAGCTTTCGAAGTGAGAAAAACACATTATACAATGCATTAATATTTATATCGTTTATTGAAATTAAGTTTGTGTACGCTTCAAAATATGTATATAAACGGTAACTGTATCGTTTTCATGCGTGCATCATTATGATTATTGAGTTTACGCAGATATCATAGTTATTACAACACTGTAGTGATATATTGTACTTATGTTTTCAATCACTCTATGATATGTAATATTAGATCTTCATGTGAGTATGATGCAATTCTTAAGAATGAAATTCTTTATAAATATAAAGTAATGTACATATACACACCATATATGAACATACTCTACATGTATTAGCAAATTTTGTAAATACTCCAATATGATTATTACATCATGACATGTATTTAAGCACTAATGTCACCAAATTGTAAATTTATGTAGATATAACATCATGTTTGTTGAACAAGGATCATAAAGGTCTATTTCAATTGTGTATATGTATATGTTGAAATAAAAGTTCTTCTCTTCTCATCCTCGACATATATAACTGGCGTCTTGATATCTGGAAATAGTAAGCATTGTATTCCGTTAAGTAGGCATAGTATTCCGTTTGATACATATTCAAACATAAGTATGTCCATATGTATTAAAATAAACAGGTAAGGATTACACTGTGTTAATAATACCGTCGAATGTCTTATATTTTACACACCCTAAATGTAAGCGTTAAGCACGCGATAAAACATACAATAATAAAAAATAATAATATAACAATTAATAAAAAAAAGATAACTTGTTTTCCTCAAGTGAAAATGATTTCCAAAAAACTCGCACCAATGCGGAATTCATTCACGAAAGTTATTTCGCATAAAACCTTCTTACATAGGAAAGAGCTGTTTTTTTATCATTTGGAAGTCAGGTCCCAAAATGTGCTAAAAAGAAAGTTTACTTCCAAAAAGGGGGGTTAAACCGTTATAATTCGGCATTAAATGAATTAATAGACATAAAACGCGTCGAGATAATAAAATTATCGTGATTTATGTTATATTTTACTGTAAACATGTACAAATACTGTTTATTGTGAGAGAAAATGATATTCGAACATCCAACATCTCGAAGGTCAAGAAATAAAACAACAAATTTGTCGACGGTTTTGCTTCAATAACTTTTTTATTCCGACGTCTACGGTATTGAAACAAAAAACCGAGGGGAGCACAAACACCGTAGAGCCGAAAGGGCTTATTCATTCAAAAGAAATATAAATATAAACTGGCTTACCGGCTGAAAATATCCGCTACTCCTTCACGAAAAACACTAAAACGACGCCATCTTTGAAGTTTTGCAACAACGTTCTCACTTTAACGCGGTAAGCTCCTGTATACGCAGGCCCCCATGGTGTAAGAGAGTGAATTGTCAAGTCAACTGGAATGCCCCTTTTAAGGTTACCTTTCGGACAAACAAGAGTTATCCCCCGTCAGCGACCTAGTGAACGCTGACCTGCCGTCGACTGCCTGTCGGGTTAACCTAGCTTCGGCCGGGACTTTTAATTAGGGTCGGAGTCAGGTGCAGCCTATACAGCGTATTAAACGTCTGTTTGCCTGTGAGTGGGAATGTCCCTTTAAGGGCCCCCCTTTCGGACGAACTAGAGTTATCCTCCGGAAGCTACCTAGTGCACGCTGCCCAGCCGACGACTGCCTGTCGGGCTGAACTAGTTTCGGCCGGTACTTTTTATTAAGATCTAAGTCAGTTACAGCTTATTTAACTTATTACGCGTCATTTTGCCTGTAAGTGGTAATGCCCCTTTAAGGGCCCTTTTCCGACGAACAAGAGTTATTCCCCGGAAGCGACCTAGTGCACGCTGACCTGCCGACGACTGCCTATCGGGCTGCACTGGTTTCGGCCGGGACATTTAATAAGGATCGGCCGTGCATGCAGCCTTTTTAGCATATTTCACGTATGCTTCCTATACAAGTGAGTGAGTATACCCCTTTAAGGGCCCCTTTCGGACAAACAAGTTATTCTCCGGAAGCGACCTAGTGCACGCTGACCTGTCGTCGACTGCCTGTCGGGCTGTCCTAGTTTCGGCCGGGACTTTTAAATAGGGTCGGAGTCAGGTGCAGCCTATTTAACCGATGTCTCGAATGCGTCATTTTGCCTGTGAGTGGCTTAATAGGCTAACTTTACATACGTGAATAAAAGAGCGAAATTATGAACTACTTGAAAAAAAATGTTGGTAAATTTTTTTCCAAAATTTTAATAATTCCTATCGTTTGTTGATAGGTTAATAATCGTGAAAATGATTAGTGGAAACTTAGTTTAGTTACATACAAGATTAACGAACTGATTTTATACTTGTTTAGTTGAAAGGATCGTGCCTTTTTAAACGTCTTAAAAAATAGCATTTCTTAACCTTAGAACAACGAAGCAGATTGCACCATTTCAGCGTTTGTGTCTGGTTAAGTCAAGAAACTATATAATATACGTATAAACATACAATATCGTAGGACATTCTAAATAGAAGTGTCTGCAGGGCCGCACAGCTGAATAGAAACACACTCGCACGCACGCACGCACGCACGCACGCACGCACGCACGCACGCACGCACGCACGCACGCACGCACGCACACACACACACACACACACACACACACACACACACACACACACACACACACACACACACTCAGACGTTAACACCGTGATATTAGAAATTTAACACTAAAATTGTGACATTTTACCACAAGCTAGGATTAATTGGAAATATGATGAATTTATCTTTGATTCAACTGTTAGTTCTGTTAGTTTAAGATAATAAATATTTATCTAGTTTAAGTTAATACATATGAATCTATGTCTTTGCCTTTGCCTTACAAGGAAATCTTCACTCACTTTCACACTGAATGTTAAATGCCCTATAAACGTGTTTTTAACATACAAAATCATTTACACATAATTACGAAAAATATAACTTCTCCTATTAATGTTATTTGTACTTTTATGAATAGTGATATGTTATTTTTTTATTTTCCATTGGTCAGCATCTTACTTTATAGTACTTTAAGGGTACATTTCACAGATTTTGGCATTAATTGAACATTGGATTTTAAAAAGCTCCAGTCAAAAATCAAGAATACAATTAAAGAAAGAAAAAAAGTAACCCTCAACTAGGCTCGAACCACTGACTCCTTGAGTAAAAGTCTATCGCTTAGACTACTCGGCCATCCGTGCGCTAAACAAGAAGTGATAAATTTTATACTTTATATAAACACTCCTCGTAGTATTACATATTATAACGACAACAACATAACTCTCCAAATTATTCAATCATGTCGCGTTGCAACGCTTTATAATTGTCATTTTTTTAAATCGTCAAAAGATGCATATAGTGGATATTTTAGAGCATGGTCAATGTTCAGTATTACTGTTTCCTCACAAATACCAGTGAACATTTGCGAATCTGAAACAATTTTATTTTTTAATTTTGTAAATTTACCAAAATGTGAAAAGGCCCCTTATATATATATATATATTTCGTGCGTCGCCGCGACTGTCGCGCAAATTGTGTCGTGTCTCGCGTACAAAGGGCGAAACCAGACACACGAAGCGACGCATGATATTTTTCGCGAAAGTCGCGGCCACGCACGATATTTTATTATTCAAATATCGCCCATATTATCCGAATCTCGTGTATCGCGGTCTAATTTCAGACCGCAAAACTAGACACACGAAGCGATACTCGATATTTTGCGCGACAGTCGCGGCGACGCACGATATTTGTACTGTTCAAATATCGCTGTAATAATATCGCCTGTCGACTGTCAAGTTTTCAAAAAATCAGGGGAGACAAAAAGGGGATAGTTTTACGTCATCAAACATGTGCAACATGTGGTATATATATCGTGTGATATAATATTACTTTATAATAATGTTTATGTCTGATCAGCAATCAAAATGTATATTATAGATATAGCAAGCTATTCGCTTCTTATATTTCAATCTGGACATAAATAAATATTTAATATTACATAAATATTTTATATAAACGTATATTCGATGATTTCTTAGGAAAATCGCTTGGAATAACGCTTTTGAATATAACACTGAGTTCCATAGGTTGAGTAAGTAGTTGTTCGATTCTACGGTTCAACGTACATTTCGTGCTTTTTGTTTAAATCATATTAAACATGCACAAAAGTAACAATGTGAACTTGATCTGAATATAATTATGTAATAGTCATTTACATATACATTTTATCTGGAACCCTGTTAAGCGAAATGAAACAAACGTGTTACGCCCTTTAAAAGCGTTTTTGATAGCCAATATAAACATTTTAAAATTGTTGTTTGCACTGTATGCACTTTTATTTATGCAGATAATTTATTTGATAAAGCATTATAAAAGGTATTTAAAAGGTAAAACAATACCAGCAACAAAAATTCCATCTAACTAATGTATCCATAGACTGGACATTAATGTTGCACGTCAATAATCTGGATAATCTATAAATGATGACTACACATGTACTGAAAAGAAATCTTCTGGTTTCATATTGATGTCTTACCTGAAGTTAAACGTTATCTACAAATCAGCAATCCTATTGGAAGTGATACAGAATATAATGATATATTATCTTAAAATTGGTAGACAGTTTACTCCGTTGTTCAAATTTCTGAATAGTTTTAAACATATGCATGTATCCTTGTCAATATATATATATATAAATTATTATGAACATAAATAAATTTGTACTCGGTTTACTAATGCTAGAATAATCTTTTATAAGTGTGTCGAGGGCAGCAATATTGATAATATCTGGTTAAAAATAACTGTAACACCGTTTAAAAACTTGACAGTCGACAGGCGATATTATTATTGAACAGTACAAATATCGTGCGTCGCCGCGACTGTCGCGCAAAATATCGAGTATCGCTTCGTGTGTCTAGTGTCGAGGTCTGAAATAAGACCGCGATACACGAGATTCGGATAATATGGGCGATATTTGAATAATAAAATATCGTTCGTCGCCGCGATTATCGCGCAAAATATCGTGCGTCGCTTCGTGTGTCTGGTGTCGCCCTTTGAACACACGAAGCGATAACGATATTTTTCGCGTCAGTCGCGGCGACGCACAATATTTTCGCGATAGTCGCGGCGACGCACGATAGTTTGCACGACAGTCGAGGCGACGCACGATATATTTAACACGATATATCACCTTTTGGGCTACCTACACAAGGGCGATATCGTGCGTCGCCGCGACTGTCGCGAAAAATATCGAGCGTCGCCGCGAGTGTCGCGAAAAATATCGTGCGTCGCCGCGACTGTAGCGAACTATCGTGCGTCGCCGCGACTGTTGCGAAAAATATGTGTATCGCTTCGTGTGTCTTGTGTCGCCCTTGATGAAAGAAATGCGAGATTAAAGATGGCACTATCCGGATTCCGTAATAAAGGGTTATTTTATGGAACGCTTTCCAAAATTGGTTCATTTTATGGAACGCGTTGAAAACTGATAAAAAGGGTTATTTTATGGAACGCTTTCCAAAATTGGTTCATTTTATGGAACGCGTTGAAAACTGATAAACGTACACATTGTTTTAATCTTAAACCAAGACTTTAAGGCGGGTTTTCAAGCAACGTTTCTGATAGTATGTGCAGAAAGGGAAAACGATATATTGAAGCAAATACAGGTAATACTTTCTTCTTAAAACAAGTAGTTTATTTCGTATTTGAATAGCAATAGTCGTCGTTTTAGCTTTAAGCATACAATAAATGCATTACATAAATATTAAATGGCTGACAGGGTGACAGTAAATTTGTCAACTTGAGGAATTACTGTCAACCAAGGCAAAAGTACACTGGTTAACACAGTCAATTTCTTATCACTTGATTACGCAATTTATGACGTTGTAAACAGACCACAAAATGGCAAGCAATATTGCCAGCAAACGTTTTTCAACTATAAGCAAGGAGGATTTGAAGGTTAACACAGTAAATTTCTTATCACTTGTTCGGTATAATAAAATAATTAATATTACATGTCTGACAGGGGTAACCCTGCAAGACATGTAATATTTATTTTATTATACCGAACAAACTTTTCAAACATGAACAATTTATAAAAACCATAAACAATTTTAAGATTCAATAATTGTAGTTAAATTCAGCAATGGAAAACCATTTACATTTTGATAACAAAAATAAAAGTACACTGGTTAACACAGTCAAAGTATTCTTTCCTAATGTTGCAGCACAATACCAAATGTCACTGGTCTCTTGAAATGTTTCTAAAGGTCTTTGCTATAATGCTTCGAGTTTAGGGTTCAGTTTAGATAGGTACTTCTCAAAGCATTGGACTGGGCAAAACGTACTGCCAGGCTGCTCGTAGATCTTTCCGTCTCCTGTGGTATCATCAGCCTTGTCAGGCGTATTGTCAATCCTAAAAAGATGAATTCATTAAATTAGACACTGGTCTGACATTTTTAATTGCCTGAAACCGAAAATAGATATTGTTGCTAAAAGAGTATTTACCACTAAAATTCCATGTAATTTATGTTTTTTTCCCTCTGTCAAACAAATTAACAGGCACCTTTTATTGTTAAATTCTTTGCAGCAACTGCCAGCTTTTAGTTGAAATGTTGACATGTATATATATTTTTTTAATTGAACCTACCTGTGATTTTTTGTTGATTCTGCGATGACCTGGTGTATGAACTTTCTCCCGGTTGAATCAGTTGCTATAGTAATGTTGACTTGTCACTTCGTCATTGACCCTAAATTCTCTTGACCTCTCCTCAGAAGGTAGTACATTAAATTAACCACACCCTGTTTCGAAAACCACATGGAGTGTTAAAATGTTAATATTAAACGGTACACTGTTGCCACTTAATTTTTCCAGATCGCTGTCGGATATTTACAGGTTTGTGGTCGACACTTCCATGTCCACTTCGCTTAAGCTGCTTAACTTTTGACTTGTAGGTTTCATTACTTGATGAAAATTGCTGGTCTTTCAAATTAATGTTATACGTGCTTAAGAGATGCTTGGAAATTCCATACTTCAGACTGTCCAAAGATTTTTTTCGGCATAGCTGTTTAACGTCACTTTTGACCTTACTTGACCTGACCGCGGCTAGACACAAATGAATACACTTCATTTATTCCATTGGCTGATTTCAGCATACAACCAAAACATTGGAAACATGTCCGCGTCTTTGTAACACTGTTACACTGCGTGTTCAGCATGAAACAATTTTATCTCTAATGAAAAGGCTTGATAGAACAGTTTTACAATTAACTCTTGACATCAATACGGTTTGTGCGTGCACCTTATATTTTCAGAGGATTGTCAGCGTAATAGCGTTTGTTTTTAAAGGCTGCGTTCTCATATTAAGTTATAACTACCGTATTGCATTCTGTGATCACGTATATTTTAGAACACAACATATATTGTTGTTCCATATCCTGATACATGTATTTGTTTTGACCAAAATATGTTAAATTGTTTTTGAAAAAGCAAAAATTATATGTAAAAGTATAAAGCTTTAAACAAACCGTCGTTCCAGCAGTGAAATCATGACCTCACTTTAACACATTGAATTCCATCTCGCAAGGTATAAAGTTCAGTTCGCGGTCAGTACAAGACTCATCATATAAACTCTATCGCGTTAACCCGGTGAACATGACTGGGAATATCTTCATTGCAGATATTCGGCGATATAATTATGGTATGTCAATAAAGGATTTTGTCAATCATTCCATGAAAGGTACTAGTTTTGATAAATTTCATAAGAATTATTCCACCATAGCAACCAATTTACTAAGATGAGCGCGATGATTCACAATACTTATCATACTATTAACAATCAAATCAAATAACTATGTCCGAAAAACCACTACAACAATACATGTCTGTTCGAAGAACGAGCATATTAATATTTCAAATACGTACGGTTGATTTGTGTTTGGCCATATACTTGTATATCTTCATTTAATTTCTATTCTTCTTGTATATTTATGCCCCCGGTAGGGTGGCATTTAGCAGTTGAACTTTCCGTCAGTCAGTATGTCAGTCTGTCTGTCCGTCCTAAAAAAACTGTAACGTTGGCCATAACTTTTGCAATAATGAAGATAGCAACTTGAGATTTGGCATGCATGTGTATCTCATGAAGCTGCACATTTTGAGTGGTGGAAGTTTTTGAGTGGTGGAAGTTTAAGGTCAAGGTCATTTTTCAAGGTCAAAGGTAATTTTTTTTGTTTCAAAGCGACACAGTAGGGGGCATTGTGTTTCTGACGAACAAAACTCTTTTTTTGTTCTATATCTATAGATATATGATCAACAATACCTAATAATGCGAAGTAAGCCACGAAATCTGGCGCAAGGTTATTGATTTGCATGTGATGCTGCTAAGAACTGCGTAGAAAAAGGAATTTGCTGTCTCATTGATATAACTCTTTATCTTTCACCAACCACAACCACAATCAACGCCGTATATCTTTATAAAAAAATATTACTTGTCTAGTTCCTCGCCGTTTTTCTGACGTACAGATGCATAGAAAAAGCGTAACTCAATAACTGGTTGTTAATTTCAGCTGGATTTTCCACGAGATCACCAAGCTACATGTAATTGGAACGAAGACATTCGTTGTACAAGTTCATACCATGTTTAACTACACGTTTAGTGTTTTTAGAGTCCTTGTCACGATCCAATGCCTTCAAATCCTCCTCGCTTATCGTTGATAAACGTTTACTTGCCATTTTGTCGTCTGTTTACAGCGGAAAGGCAAAACTGCGTACTGCGCATGCGCGAATGGGACATATAATTTTCGAACATTCCGCACGTGCTTGCTTAGGCAGCGGGATACAGTATTTTTTGTAGAGTAATTTTTTTCGCGCTGGTGGCACGTGATTGCCAAGGAGGCGGGCGACAGTACTTATTGGACAGTAAATTTTTTCCCGCTCGGTCTGACAGTATTTCTATGTCACGATGGCCTATGGGAGTTTAGCATTGTGAATAAAAGTGAAGTATAATAAATTCTGAATACTATTTGTACAGTAAATCTAGCATTAGTTATTGCAATACCCTCTAAGTTTTTTTTTCGTGTGCTTTAGCATGTGTATCCGTATTATCAGCCCTCTTAATAAAAATATCTAAATATTTTAAGCGAACAGATTGAAAAAACATACATGTTTAATACGATAATCTATAGTTTAATGTGTATTCTCGGACATAACAAAAAAACTGCAGCACACTCTGTAATGTTTTGCCAAAATACTGGCGATACTAGTCCCCATATTGTAATCAGTATCATGTACAGCGTTTCTCATTATATCGGCCCTTGTGATTGGTTTCTAAGGTTTGTTACTATGCGCGTGCTCTTAATCTTTAAAAAGTTTTTAATGGAAAAAACGAAACTCTTGTTCACGTTTCTCTTGAATATTTTTTTTCACAAACAAGCGGCGAATACAACATTTGATAAACCTACTAATAAAACAACAAGCTAACACAATTATGTGTAATCATTATATCGGCCTGCAATAAACATGAATTAAACGAATACAGGAAATCATGAGAAAGATCGTCACAATAGTCATTAATAAACAGCAAATAAATTAAAACTTCTAAAAATAGAAAAACATTAAGTGTTCAGCACTTTTTGAGGGGTTTTCGTCAAATGCACGATACAATTAGGAGAGTCGATACTATGAGAATAAGGGATAAATGTCTTAAGTATAACTTTATATGTTACCTCTTTGGCATTTTGAAATTATATTATAAATGTATTACAAAACAATAATAATACTAACGTTAATAATAATACTATAAATCATAGCGTGTGATAAAATTTAGGTACTCTTAAAGAGAATGCATGGTAAACTCAATTTGTATTTTCAGACCTTTGAGAGATGTTAGACCTCCTGTTCCAGGCCTATGTGTGCCTGGTCGTGTTCTGCAGGACCAATGTCATGTTCTTCTTTATAACGGTGGCATCCAAGGTTCTTCTGCTCGTCCTCAGGCCACTGCCGCCATCTTGGATTCCGAAGCGAATTCAAATACACAGACTGCAGAAGACGGCGTCGTTAAACGTGAACTGGAAATCGTACGTGGTAATGTTCAAGATGTTGCATGCGAAGCAAAAATGTAAACTGAAGGTGGGGATGGACTGTCCAAATCCGGAGCTACTGACATTGGACAAAAGGACAGTTAAGTTGCTGGACGTTGCGAAAGCTGGCCGCTTGTTGGTGGTGAACTTCGGCAGCTGCACCTGACCCCCGTTCATGGCGAAGCTGGCTCAGTTTAATCAACTTGTAGACAATTTCGCCGACTCTATTGACTTTGTTTCTGTCTACCTTAGCGAGGCTCATCCCATCGACGGCTGGAAACTAACCGGAAATGCTTACGAAATATCGCAGCCCGAGACTATAGACCAGCGTATCGCCGCTTCTCGTAATCTTCTGGAGGCTGGCCTAAAATGCCCGCTGTTCGTTGACGGGATGGAGAATGTGGTCGCCAGAGAATTCGCGGCGTTTCCGGAATCCTTGTACGCCGTTAAGGATGGCCGCGTGGTATATCAGGGACTGGGGCCGTACGCGTATGACCCTAAAGATTTCCTCAAGTGGCTGCTGGAGTCACAGGAAGCGGGCGATGGAAGAAAAAGGGAGTAATACGTGTCTGGGTATTCAAACAGTATGACATCAATTCACATAAGTTTTACCTTTTTTTATTTAATACCCCTTTCATAATTTTTTTTTCTATACCGAAGCGCAGAGGGAAAGGACAGTTTCCGAAGCTTAGTAGATCTGTGTTATGTATGTTAATATGTTAGATAACCTGAGCACAACATGCTCATGGTAAGCTTTTGTGATTGTCATGCGTCGTTACTCGTAATATTCTAGCTTGTTAACACGCTAGAGGCCACCTTTATCGTCTAATCTTCATGAAACTTGGTCAGAAGATGTGTCCCGAAGATTTCTTGGACGTGTTCGAAAATGGTTTCGGTTGGTTGAAAAACATGGCCGCCAACGGGGCGGGACGTTTGTCCTGATATGGCTATTGTTACATGTAAACTTTGTTAATACTCAAGAAGTCACATTTATGGTCCAGTTATGAAACTTGATAAGAACATTAAATTTTGTTATATGATAGCTCCGCTTAGTTTGAAAATGGTTATGGTTCATTGAAAAACATGGCCCCACGGGACATTGGTCCTAAAATGGCTAAAGTTAAACCATATTAACACTCTAGAAGTCAAATTTTAGTGCAGTTTTAAAGAAAATTAGTAAGAACATTGTTCTAATGACTTCCCGGTAGAGTTGGAATCTTCATGAATTAGCTCGCAATTTTTCAGAATAGTCTTGTTCCTTTGGGACTCAGGTGAACGCCGAAGGTCTCATGGCCCTCTTTTTAAATTAGTGAATGTGGTTACTTTTATATATCTATTCAGTTTACTTTTGTTTATCAGATCATTTAAATTGTTAGTTTGAATTGCTTAATCGGAAGGATTACACGTATGAATGACGTCACGAAAATTGTAACCGTCACGTCACGATGTTTGTGTATAATGGGATGACTCGAAATAAATTCAATACCGTCATAATTTGTAGAATTTGAATGTACCCACTGTAATTTACGTGATACGTTTATGGTAGATAAACTATAATAGCCGCTTTTTTCTCAGTTTAATAAGAATATTTGTATATACGTTTTGATAATTCTATTTATCATTTGAATCAGAAGTTAAATAGGAAGATTATCATAATGACCCGCGTCATGAGAAACTTGCTTATGCCAGATATGGCCATTTAATCGAAAGACCAGCCATGCATTCGCAGTGTGGTCATGAGGTACTTGTTCAGCTAATTGTACCACGAAACCTCTTAATGATGTCTCCAGATTCGTTTATGTCTTCTGTCCGCTAAACATTGCATGTCACTTTATATTATCAATCATAACGCATATAATGATCGTCAGATAAACATGGAAGACCATTATATAAAATGTTTGGGACAGGGGAGCCAATTTAGTGCATAGCTTTTGGATAAGTTAACATCGATTTCCCCCCTTCACTAACTCTGCTTATGTCAGTCAAAAGTTTAAATTCTCATTTAACTTGATTCACGCTTAAAATCAATACACTTTTCCTCAATTCAGTATTCGGATGAATAACTCGCTGCAAAAGCGTTTACAGCTATTTTTTGTTACTGCTACATAGTACTCAAGTGTAAATATGTATTTTGTTTTCTTTACGCTCTTGATCAGCAGCTGGATTTTACCTATCGTTACTCTGCCACAAAAGGATCGACTCATTCCTTTTATATATATCGCGTAAGATACCCAATTTCATATATGTGTTACTTTATACATTCAAATATGAGATATCATTGAGATTAAATTACTTATATGCGTCGGGCAGCGTCGGAAGCACGACGCATTCATGAGGACTACATCGTGCTTCCGACGCTGCCCGAAGCCAATCTCGAGTTCGCTCGTTAATGTGCGGATATCGTGGCGGGAAATTCAAATGGATTGTATTGACACGTAAAAATAAAGAAATAAAAACAAGCATTTTGTATCGCGTTATATCTATGTTACCAGACCACATGTAGCGTTGAAATTTTGGCTATTGCAATAAGGAACACTGATTTTTTTATGTGTTAGCTTTATTTTTCGAAATATATTACGAACTATTCGTTGATTTTAAGTGTCATGGGTTTTTAAGAGTTTCCACAAACATCTCTAAATCAAATATATGAGGTTCGTCGGCCGAATTTTTTGCGTTTACTTTTATCTGGTTAATGAAAACAAGCAACTTCTTATTTTACGCCCAATGACGTTTGTATCAGTGATTTTTTACTGATTTATGGAGAAAAAAACCCCTTATATTAATTGAATTTCAATAAATGATGAATTTCGCATATAATTCGTGTACAAATAAATGTGTATCATATATAAATGATCATTCAATATGAAATTAGCGGAAACAACTTTTCATATGGTTAGCACGCATTCAATGTCGTTGTGAATATTACCCGGTAAATAGAAAATTAATTTTATTTATTGCCATAACTATAAAGCATTGCCAGTAACATTCTTCATTAGGAATGTCATCAACTTTGTGCATTACGTGATGTCCGATATTGCCTTAACCCATTTATGCCTAGTGGACTCTCCCATCCTTCTATTTCGGAGCAATTTATTAAAAAAAAGAAAGGGATTTCTAGTATATTTATTTCTATATTTAGCATATTTCTTAGAGAAATTCCTTTAAGCAAACAGCGTACACCCTGACGAGACGCCGCATGATGCGGCGTCTCAACTGGGTCTACGCTGTTTGGCATGGCCTTTTTTCAAGACGCTAGGCATAAATGGTTTAATTGTACGCAATTTACGAACATTAGACTGAGTATGGCAGTTTTTGTACATACACAAATACGTTATTTAAGGCTGGTTAAATAAGTATTTGCAACATTTAAAACATCGACTGTATGAAACACTAGTATTATACTCAAAGCTTGTTTACTATTTCTTGAGTTAACGAAAAGTTTAGTTGAACATGGCCGTAAAACACATATTGCCATTTAAAAAATATGTTGGTCATGAACTCGTATTGAACTTCAGATAGACAGTTTTTCCTCACTGTGTATTGGGTGATCAAACAAAAATAAAATCACTTATCCATTTAATATATGTTTTAACACATTTGTCTGATATAACAAAATCAAAAAAACAACACGACACGACAAATTTTGTGTAGAACATTTATGAAGTGGAATACTTGTCAAATAAATAGCAAAAACATCAGATGAATGAAATGACACAATATTAAACAGTGAAACCACATTACTGATTATGACAAGCTGCCTGTTAAGAAATCATCATTGCACAATTATTTCAGTGTCAAACGTTGTGATAAGTGAACCATTGTGTCCAGGTTCATTTTCCCAGGAATGCGTTATACTTTAAAGATACGCTAATAACGTTGATGCGTCGTGTTGAAAACGCGTATTCTATTAATGAAAGCACAGTGACAACGATGAAAAACGTGATGCATGGTAACGAAAGTCTAGCGATGTAAAGCTACGATTCTGTTAAAATACATTTCTATTTTAATAATTATTTTATCTACTAATATTGTTAACGTTTGCATCAATCAGTATAATTCATTAATGTTAATGAGTCAAGCTATTTAAAATGTATTGAAATAATTATATAAGAGACAAATAAAATAAACGGCATATGTACACATTTAACAAAATATGACTTAAAAATGAGATTCGATCTTCTGCATCGTTAGTCCTGTATATACTTTCACGTAATGTTCGACTCACTATGTTAGTATACGGAGATCGCGATCTGATTGAGATGTTTAGAGACTTAGTGATAGGAAACGTGTCCTCAATCACACTCCACGTCAATCCGTCATCAACGCTGGCTTCAACCAAATGGTTCGCGTATAAAGTTGTAACTCGGAAGACGTTTTCCTCGACGTTGACGTTAACGCCTGGGGGCGGCACGCGGTACGTCACGCCTTTCGCGGCCAGCCTGGGTAGCTCATTCAAACTGAGAGCACTGAGGAAACGGCCCCAGTCCTTGGACCGCTCTAATTCCCTGTGTAACAGTTGCTCGTTCGTCTCCCATGAGGCCTCATGCCACGCCCTCTCCGCCAACGCTATAACCCTAGGGAACAGCATGTAGAACACGTCATGCTCGCTACGTATTGTCTCGGTCCACAGACAGGCTTCCATGCCCTTTATGTTAGCCGGATTGCGTAGCTCCGGGCAGTTTTTGGGATCTCTACACACACCCTCTTTGCTGAGGCGATTCCCCAACCGGTCGAAATTGGCGTTCGCGAAAAGATCCCCCGGCATGAAGCCGAACACCTTGAATGTGTCCGTGTAGCGGGTGGCCCAGTAGAATCCCCGCTCTTCCGGATCAGGTTCGTATGGGTGGTCGAAGTAGAGATGCGTCGCCATAGACAAGATCACCGGATATCCGGCATTCGCAAACTCGATGCTGCGCCCACCTCTGTTCATTTCCCAAATGTTATTCCAGGCCTGCACGCAGACCTCTTTATTCTTGAAGCCGGCTCGGTCGTATGGCCCTGTGTGGAAATTGTACAAACCGTCCTCCCACGCTACGATTCTCGCGTTGTGGTCCGCGGCAATTGCAGAGACTTGCTTGAGAAAAAAATCTTTGAGAAAGTCATGCGTGTACTTGCCGGCCCCGAACCTCCTGTCGCAGGCTGGGGATCCGGCCCACGTGTCGTGATACACCTCGTCCGCACCCACGTGTATCAAATCAAACGTCTGTATCCCGTCGTACATATCAACAAGGTCATTGAAAACAGCCCGTATGAAATGGTAAGTTGTATTGAGGCACGGATTTATAGCGCTGTCAAGCCAGTTATTAAACCCCAATACGCTTCGTTCAGGCTCCATAAGCAGGTATGATGGCTCCGAGTTACCGCCATTTTCAGAGCTCGCTAAAATGACATTCTGTCTGTAGTTCATTGAGGCGACTGCGGCTAGTGAATGACCCGGAACGTCTATTTCCGGAACGACCTTTACGTGTCTTGAGGCTGCGTACCTTAATATTTCCTTGAAATCGTTGACAGAATAGAACCCGGAACCGGAAGTGTCCGGGTACGGACCAGAACCCAGACTCGAGTTTAAACATTTGCTTCCCCCAGCATTGTGGCAGCGATGAGCGCCGACGAGCGTCAGTTCCGGTATGGACGGCAGCTCAAGGCGCCATCCCTCGTCGTCGGAGAGATGTAAGTGTAGAACGTTGAGTTTATACATCGACATTACGTCCAACACCTTAAGAATAGTTGCCTTTTTCACAAAGTTTCTTGCAACGTCTATCATTAAACCGCGATGTTGAAACCGTGGCTGATCTTTTATAAATATATCAGTGATTATCTTGGTTTTCGACATAACAGATAGTAATGTTTGGACACCATAAAATGCCCCGGCTTCTGTGCTAGCTTTAATCTCTACAGCCTTACCGGCTACCTGTACTTCAAGACTGTATTCTTCGCTTCCATACTCAGCAGCTTTGATCATAGATATGCACATTTTCCCTCCAGAACTATCGCGGATTTTTAAATTTAGCGCCTCTGCTAAATATTTTCCAGCTGAAAGAAAATGTTTATTCAGACATAATGTCCACTTCCGGTCAATTTCGACGTTTTCTCTTGAACGGATGGTCATGACTTTTGGTGTTGGAATCACGTGATATTGGACGTCACTTATAGAATGATTGTTAAGGTAACGGTAGTACTGGTACCGCTCAAGGTTTGTCAAGGGGTTGTTGTTGTCATGCGGACCTTGCTTCCAGTGGTCTGGCCGCGTGAAATCCTTCACAAATGACTTATCTCCTTCAGTGTATTTTAGAACCCGCGGACGCGTTTGTTCAGCTGTCGACGCAACGTACCAGTTTGGAAAGAAATCGGACTTAGATGCAACTTGATAATGTTCAATGTCGAATGTTACATTAAAACCTGACTTTAAATATTTAAATTCTCTTTCAACAGGTTCGAAGAAATACAGACCGCCATTTTCATGTTTGAGTGCTAGTCCATTACCCCTAATCGCTGACAGCTGTCGAACAGCATAGAAATAAATTCGCCATTTTCCATAGTTTACATCTGTCTTTCCCGTATTTATAAAATGTATAGCTATTGACTCATAGCCCGTTACACGAATTGATATTTGTACATACTTCGCAATGTATTCAATAACTTCCTGTTCCATATTATTCACAACGTCTACACCTTTGTTTTCAGTAAAACTCTCAGATGACATTGAATTCCTAAGGGAATATCCCACTAGCAACACTGCAACAATAATAACAACGAGTATGTATACCTTCCGTTGTTTACAGCACTGTTTGAACAACACAGACATTGTTAAACGTATGAGTGTTTGCATTTTAAGAATATATACTTAACACTTAAAACGCATGAAGTACTGATCATAATGCAAACTGCACACTTTGTACATAGTGCGAATTTATTTTCCACTTCAAATCTAAAACCTTGGATAAACCTGTATGTCAAAACGTTAACAGTGCAATGTTTAGCTATCTACACGTATGACACCTGAGGCTTGTCGATGGTGTAACGATACGGTAGATTATGTTTTACGCATAGTCGATTAAAGGTTTCTATACAAAGACTACGCACATTGACAATATTGACACACTTGTGTCTGGAAAACTAAAACAATGAATTACGATAATATTTAATGAACATACATCATTGTTGTGACGATGTTTAATACAGGTCATGGGGGAAAATGACGATTCGTGCCTTTATTTACATAGTAGAATTTATATACACTTATACAGGTTGTTTCATATTGGAGTGATGTTTGTTTTTTATTTAAAGGGGCCTTTTCACAGATTTGGGCATTTTTTTAACTTATTCATTAAATGCTTTATATTGATAAATGTAAACATTGGATCGTAAAAGCTCCAGTAAAAAATCAAGAATAAAATTTAAAAAAGGAAAAGAACATTGCCCGGAGCAGGGTTCGAACCAGTGACCCCTGGAGTCCTGAAGTAAAAACGCTCCAGCTTACTGAGCTATTCCGCCGAATACACATACTTATCGTATTTTATACCTTATAAAAGCAATCTTCGTAGTTTCACAAAATTTAACGACAAAAACAGAACTCTCCAAATTATTCAATCGTTTCGCGTTGCAACGCTTTATAATTTTTAGGTTTTAAAATCGTCAAAAGTTGCATATAATGGCTATATTAGAGCATGGTAAATGTTCAGTATTACTGTTTCCTCACAAATATCATAACCAAAACGAAAATTTGCGAATCTGAAACAACTTTTTTCAATTTTGTCAATTTACCAAAGCGTGATAAGATCCCTTTAAGTGAAATGTCCTTGTTTTGGACGAGAAACTTAATGCATTGGTATTCTAAAATTTAACCAAAGTTTGCACACACCCAAGTTGAACTGAATTGATAAACTGATGTCGACAACTGCTATGTTGAAGCTAATATATCGACTAAAGACATCATGATTTGCCGCTGTAGATTGATTAGTGTGAACGTGCATTATTAATTACTCGAGTTGAAACTGTTTTCTATTCAGAAGGTAAAAGCGCGATGGTCTGCATTGGTTGCATATTGATTACATAAGTTTTTCTATTTCTGAACCTGCATCCAACACTCGTGATTACTTCCAATACTTAACGACATAACACATTATGAGTCTTTATGCATGCGGGCAAAGCATCATTCTACATTAGCCAGTGCTTTCCGCACACTAAATGTATAAAATGCAGAATCCATATCAGATGGAAATGAATATATCTCATGTTTTTTTCCGCTCCAATATTACTATTTTTTAGGTTTTTATTGTACTTTGTTTAGTGAAACGACATGTGCCAAACAACACCACACAGCGCTATGCGTACAAATCTGCTGTGGAGCCGCGCGCTGGGAAACCGGACTTAATGCATGCTCATAAAGTATAGTCCCAAGATTATCATGTTCAGTGGGCAGAGGCTAATCAAGGACAATACTGTCCACCCAATAATGTCCTACCAATACTGTCCACCCAATACTGTCCACCCAATATTGTCCACCCAATACTGTCCACCAAACTGCACTGGATTTTTCGTTTGGAAGAGACTTCCTTTAAAAGAACAATGCCATCAATGCGGAAAGTGTCGTCTCTGGTTAGCCTTTATAGATTGCACACTTATGTCGGATATTTGGAAGCGGATTTATAGGGAGCACCTGCGCACATGTTTATTTTGCGGCTTGATTTTGATTTGGCTGTGAAAATCATGAGTCTGTATTAATGCGTCCAGAATTTCATTTATTGCTGTAATTTCATTACTTAGGTAAATACATTCTACTTTGCCGCGGTCAAAAAATTTTGAAATAGCTCTAACGGTCCTTTAAAGTTTTCTTGTAATGCAAATTACATGTTATTACTAGTATATATTTTTCATTGAATGCCTTTCGAAGAAAAGGCTTGTTACAAACAAATATAATCATACATTGTAATTCTTTTTACTTATGCCGGTCAAATATAGTAAATACTATTTTACGAAAATATTTTAAAGCGAAAGCATTGCTTTCCATGAAAGATACCGGCCCGGCATAGATTCATTTACAAATATAATAGAATAAAGTTTGTACATGTTGTGGATCTGTTCAATTGTTTGTTCGGTATTAAATATAACATGACCTGCTCAAAATCATTCTATCCTCTTTTTATCACAATTGTAGTTTGGCCTGCTTGCCCAGTTGGTAAAGAGCTAGACCACACATTGACAGATCGCATTTTTTTTGCTGTACTCACTTAAAAGTTATAAAGGCAATATTGTAAGGACCTGTACAATTTTATTTAAGTTACTGTCCAGCATTCTTGATCATGTAAATACATTTTACAGTAGATCATTAAACATTTTAAACGTTGCGAACGTCAAGGAGACCGTTAAATAAAATATTTCCTATGTCCCCTTTATGCCACAGTAGGTACAAAATCGGTTAAGTCAGCGTTTTAAAATTAATAGTTCACTCTGCATGTATTGGGGCTTTTCGTAATTAAGAGCAAACAGGAGTTGTTGTTCGTTCGGGCGGTATCGCACTATCGGGTAAACAGGTAAACAAACAAAACGAAAACACGTTTTGCACCTCAGATCGCTGAAATCGTAATATTTACTCTTCATTTTAATTCAAATTTACGTATACACTTATATATTCATTGAATGATATAGTTATAATTCTCGTTTGTCGACATTTCGCGACTCTTAACTTTTCATCAATGAAAGTTTTTAAACTCTGATAATAGCTCTCTGCTTATAAAACTTTTTCTGTTGCATTATTCAATTGATACCCAACATTTATTCCGTTGATGTTAAGTTCTTCATTGATTCATAATCAGTATCAATGTTTGTTTGGTTTATAAATTGGTTGATATTCTTTTGCCACTGACACACTTACCTATCAGTTTCTGGAAACATTTGTTTTTACAGCAATTTTTTATCAGTTAAGTGCACATTTCTTGATTTTTCGATTAATAAATTATACCGTTTTGACCTGTTTCTAGTTTAAATATTTTCTTTAGAATGCTGTGTGGGAAATGTTGTGATTGGTCATAGTTCAGTGTTGTGTTGTTTATTTTCAATGTCCACTGACCAAGTTATTTAAGAGAGATTTTCTTCAGATACAGCACTCCTTCGAGATCAAAGATTTTGTGCCCAAAAGATAGAGTTGATCTATTTAGCAAATGCCTTATTCGTCTGTTTGCTTTAAGATTTTGATTTCATTTCCAGTTATTTCATATTATAAAATTAAGGCATTTGGCTGTTAATTTAATGATTTAATCATGTGAAATTAAATGCTTGCATTATTTTTTATAAATATTTAGAATGAATGTATCCTTAAAGGTGAACTGTCGATTTTATAACGAAAAATGCATTTTTATAAATATGTATATTCTAAAACGAGTGGTATCATCAAGAGCTATGGCAAAAAATATTACGATACTAAAAAACGATGTTTTTGTTTTGCGTAAACCGCCCGGGTATTTCCGCCACCTATTTCGGTTGTGACGTCACTGGCACTCAACGCGCATTACTCGGAAATTCGTCCATTGTTATTACGAATCGAAGCGTGAACACTTCGCGCTTAATGTCAAATTTGACACTCAATAGATCTATCACGTTAGCACAATACAATTCTTTTACACAAGTTTTATTGAAATCGTGTGCTTTTTCTGGGTTTTTTGCATGACAATCGTTATTCGATATGGCAAAGACCTATCAATATTGTATATTGATAGGTCTTTGGATATGGTTCAGTGTGTTGCTTTCGGGTGCAAAGAACGCGAGGAAAAGGGAAAGAAGGGTTTTTTCCGTTTTCCGAAGGATGATGTAAGAAATGGATGAAGGCAGTCAATTCCAGGAGAGTAATCGATGGGAGACTGGTTGATTTCAAACCGAGTAATGCAGCTAGATTGTGCTTGAAACATTTTGACGACAGTTGTTTTTTTCATCCTCCAAGTGTTATGGCTAGTGTTGGAATGGAGTTAAAGCTCAAGCTCAAAGCTGGTGCAATTCCAACGATATTTCCGGAAACAGAGGCATACAAAGCTTCAAAGAAAGCTCCACTAAATCCCAACGACCTTGGACCAGGGAAGCACAACCGAGCGAAGTATGGCGCCTATTCTAAAAGGAACCAGAAACCGGTAATTATGTTTCTAATGACTAATCTATAATTGTTTATTTTGATATTCACAGTGCTAAATAAATTTAGTCTGATTAGTCAGCATATTATTACAAATGATTTCAAGACATTTGTATTAAAAAATGCGTTGAGATCTGGTTAGAAAATAATGCACAATAGTCTCCGATGCAAGTTTATTTCAAATACTGGTCAGGCTAATACAAAGGAGAGGAAGCTGTACTGTACTGTAGAAATATTGTTTGACCTATAGACTATAGTATTCTCACACATTGTTTTGTCAAACATTTGAATCCGCAAACAACTTATAAGTATTTCTACACAGTATTAACCATGCATTATATTTAAATAAATTATATTTTATCAATAACATAAAGGTGGTCTTATAAGCGCAGTGGTTGATATGTGTCCTCAGCTAGGTGACCTGAGCTCAAGGCCATTTCCTGTATATTGTTGATTAATGTCAGAGCTGTTGATGGTCAACATACAGGATGGATTAGGTTTTTCTGGATAGTGAGCCTTCCACTCAGAACACATCCGCAAAAAAAGGAAATCTTTCTGTACCAAGTAGCTGGAAAATGCTGCTTATATGATAATTCCAATTTCATCCACACTTTAAAAGTCTAGTCAGTTTATAAGGAATGCTGGGGCACACATGGGTTCGATCATGTACAGCCTTATGCCCAGTATGGATATGCCTAATAATTTTTACCTTTTAATATATATTTTTCATTTTTTTTTTATATTTTGTATGCAGGTATGAATTAATGGCTTAGTGACAAACAATTAATTAAAACACTTCTCTTATTAATACGGAAAAATAGGTAAATCAGTGGAACAGCTTTAAAAATGACAAAAACATTCCATTTGATAAATAAATAAGACTAGCTAACTCACCAAAAATATTCAAAGTATAAAAATAATATTGGGCTTATTTCAATTACATTTCCATAAGATAAGAAAGTATGAGAGAATCAAAGTGCTGGTAAAACAATAATTATGTAAACTTTCTGATACTGATATATTGAACAAAATAAAAAAAGTACTGTCTATTACACCGAAGATAAATAGACATTGTAAAAGTAAATTAGAATAGTATTAATAAAAATATTAATAGTATTTACTAACACCATTCAGCATGCTGTATTGAATTATTCAGATAAAAATGTAAATTGAGAAGGGTTTTGTGCATGTACTGTAATTATTTGTACAATTTATTATTTCTTAAATAATGAACAGCTTGGCATTTCTCTAAAATAAAATTCTCTAGATTCAATTAAATATAACAAAGCACATGATTGCTTTCTTAGTTTCTTAAGTTTCAATAATGTCCATGGTTACCAGTCAAATTGACACCAGTTACCAGTGTTGTGTATTAATCCATACAGAACTGCCATCAGTG
Source organism: Dreissena polymorpha (assembly GCF_020536995.1). NCBI lineage: Eukaryota > Metazoa > Mollusca > Bivalvia > Myida > Dreissenidae > Dreissena > Dreissena polymorpha. The sequence goes on from NC_068355.1 coordinate 172,671,264, forward strand.
TCATGGAGTTTATGGCTATTTGGTTGTTGAATAGCGCCTTATCTTTGGATATATCACAAGATTATGGTAGAACACAGTATGGCTTCAAGATAAAAGATTATTCCTAGCCCATTTAAATCAACAAACAATCATAAAATGTATTACTATCAGACCAGTGCCCTAGCTTAGCTAACCAAGGGGTGCAGTTCCAAGTCCCACCCAAGGTTTCACTATGCCCTACACAATGCTCTTGTGTAGATTTTATCATATGATTATAAAGGAAGTTGTATTTAAGAAATAATTCGTGTACGTTATAGTTTGTTGTCGAATAACCCACGGCCGGAAGTTTAGATGCGTAGGGATTAAATCACGAGTGCGAAGCACGAGTGATTTGAAACCACGCATCTAAACTTCCGGCCGTGGGTTATTCGACCACAAACTATAACGTACACGAATTATTTCGATTCTAACACGATTTTTACTAAAGATTTATAGAATGTATCTTATTTTTCTTGCATACTATTTTATGTGAAGCTCCGCCCATAAAAATAGCTTTCGGCTGTTCTGTCGATCAGATATCCGCCCTCAATAACAGCCAAACTGGATGGAAAAAACCCATTTCATTTCTCACGTTTGGTTAACTAAGAACAACAACTTGCGTAAACTAACATGTTTTCATTGTACTCTTTAAATTAACGCAAGAGTGTTGAATCTACAAGACAACAACTCCGATTCGAACTTCAGCCATTTCAGTATCGAAGCAGCAGACGAACACCGTGGGATATTGGGTCAAGTTTACGCATTTCTGTTCATAGCGTAGTATTTTGTCACGTGACTTTCATTCATAAAATACCGGATTATTACGCTGGTGGAAAATGTATCGGCATGTTTTGTTTAGCTACAGCGCGTGCTTTCAGTGTATAAGCTCCGCCCATAAGTTATTGCAGAATAACCCACGCTTGATTTCCTTCTTTGTCTATAGAAAACAAGTAACGTGCCGTGTTAGAATTAAGAAATAATTCGTGTACGTTATAGTTTGTTGTCGAATAACCCACGGCCGGAAGTTTAGATGCGTAGGGATTAAATCACGAGTGCGAAGCACGAGTGATTTGAAACCACGCATCTAAACTTCCGGCCGTGGGTTATTCGACAAAAAACTATAACGAACACGAATTATTTCGATTCTAACACGATTTTTACTAAAGATTTATAGAATGTATCTTATTTTTCTTGCATACTATTTTATGTGAAGCTCCGCCCATAAAAAAATAGCTTTCGGCTGTTCTGTCGATCAGATCTCCGCCCTCAATAACAGCCAAACTGGATGAAAAAAAACAACATTTTATTTCTCACGTTTGGTTAACTAAGAACAACAACAACTTGCGTAAACTAACATGTTTTCACTGAACACTTTTTATTAACGCAAGAGTGTTAAATCTACAAGAAAAGAACTCCGATTCGAACTTCAGCCATTTTAGTATCGAAGCAGCAGACGAACACCGTGGGAAATTGGGTCAATTTTACGCATTTCTGTTCATAGCGTAGTATTTTGTCACGTGACTTTCATTCATATAATACCAGATTATTACGCTGGAGGAAAATGTATCGGCATGTTTTATTTAGCTACAGCGCGTGCTTTCAGTGTATAAGCTCCGCCCATAAGTTATTGCAGAATAACCCACGCTTGATTTCCTTCTTTGTCTATAGAAAAGAAGTCACGTGCCGTGTTAGAATTATCAATAACTTAATATAAATGTTCAAACTGAAACTAGTTTTATTTATAATAGAAATTGTGTTTTCAATAAACAATCATGTTATTAGAAATATTTACTTAGTAATTAAAATGAAACACATGCTTTTATATTAAAATTATGCAAATGAGATAATATGGCTTTGTGCACTGAAGAGCTCTTTTAAGAATTAGCACCCTTCAATTTCAAAATCCGAAAAGGAAACTGATCAGACTATCCCCACTACCACTAAAAGGCTAATGATTGCAATATATCTGTCGCGTTCTGAGAAAACTAGGCATAATGCCTGTGTGTAAAGTGTCGTCCCATATTAGCCTGTGCAGTCCGCACAGGCTAATTTGGGACAACACTTTCCGTCTTAACAAGATTTTCAGTAAGAAGGGACTTCCTTTAAACAAAAAATACCATTCCAGCGGAAAGTGTCGTCCCTGATTAGTCTGTGCGGACTGCACAGGCTAATCTGGGACAACACTTTATGCACCTGCATTATGCCCAGTTTCTCAGAGTGCGACCAGTGCTCCAGCTAGGCCTAAATAGAAGGGCGCCGCGCCCTGCCCTCCCGAACCTCCGCCCTGCCCCCCCAACCTCCGCCCTGGCCCCCCCCCCCCTCAAAAATTTTTTTTTTTTTTTTTTTTTTTTTTTACATATGATAATTCATAAATCTCTTATTACATTGTTATTAGTTTAATCCTAGTTGTAGACATTATATTTGAATGGTTTAATAATAATGGGAATAATACAATTATTTATAAAATATAAATTAACATGCAATAGGAAGCATTCCAGAAACACCCGCGCGCTCGAATGTGCCCTTTTCACAAAATTCTGCGCGTCGAAAGTGCCCTTTTGACAAAATACTGCGCTTCGAAAGTGCCCTTTTGACAAAAAAGCCCCCTGCTCTTTTCAAATCCTAGCTGGAGCACTGGCGACACATATTATTTCAAAGTTCAATAGCATAGTTTGGCTTATATTAAGTGATATAAACATTTGTGTCATTCTGTCATTATTCTGTGTGAATTTATAAAAAGTAACATGACAATTATTTGTAGGACCCATATTCATCATGTGTCGAAGAGCCAGATGTCTGTGAAGAAATGTCTTGTGAACAGTCGCCTGTTCGGATCAGTGATCCTGAATCACATTTTGATAATGTGTATTCGCAGTCATCACAGACATCTGAGGTTCGTAATAATGTCAATTAATAATTAGTTTGATTAACAATCTCCAAACAATGTCAATTATTAATAAGTGTGTTTAATTATTTCCAAACAGCCTTTTTTTATGTGATAGGAGTTACATATTTACATTGGCTTGAAAAAAATCCTCAATTCTTGTGATATAGTTTTTATTCTTTATTTTCTGTTTCTATACATGGGGAAACTTTCTATTTTTTTATGCTCCCAAAGGGTTGCATATAGTTTTTGAACTGTCCATCAGTTCGTCCGTCTGTCAGTCTGTTAGTCCGTCCGAAAACTTTAAAATTGGTCATAACTTTAGCAATATTGAAGATAGCAACTTGATAATTGGCATGCATGTGCATCTTACGGAGCTGCACATTTTGAGTGGTGAAAGGTCGAGGCTATCCTTCAAGGTCAAATGTCAAATATATGCTGTAAAGTGGCGCAGCAGGGGGCATTGTGTATTTCTGAAAAATGCAAAATGTTCATCATTTCAGACGGTTGTATTTCGGCCAACAGAACATAAGGGATTCACTGTCAAACCACAGGGAAAGGACAAAAGTGTTGGGGCCATGCCAGTGATGTCAGATGTGGGGACAGACCCTACCTGTTTTGAGTCGGAGTCATCAGATGCTGAAGATGATGAGATGAATGATGCATATGTTGCTGATGACGCTGATGATGATCCTGACTGGGAGCCAGAAGACGATTCCGATGAGGAATATGAATCAGGCGATGAAGAAAACGTTTGGTAAGTATTTTAAAAACTGCCATAAGTAGAGTGAAAACTTATGTTTAATATATATGTATCCATATAATGATTATTAAGTTGTTATTCTTATTTAACGATGAATATTTTCAATACGATACTTTTATTTTTATATTCCTAAGAAGATATGACACAGTCAATATGTTTGTCTATCTGTTTGCGTGAAACTTCATGCCTCAGTCATCAGGTTGCAATGTGTTGACTGATTTTGAACAAACATGGTACAAACGCTAAATATCATAACTTAAGGCAAGGTTTTGTTCACACTTAGAGGTCAAAGGTCATATATGAATGGAGTCCTGCAAAACTGGAATGTTCGCCATCCGTGCCCAGTACACGAATAAATGAACCAGGATTCTTTTTCTGGAGAAGTACAATGTTTAAAAAAAAATTCTAATCGTAAGGTATTTTAATTTTCATGTCTAGTATTTTCAGATTGAGTTCAGTTATATTTTATCAACATTTTATATTTTGTATTTCTTTGGTATTTCATTGACATCAGTTATTCCTGGTCAAAATGACATCAACCTATTATAATATCAACTGCTTGTGTAAAAAGAAATAATGAAGTTGGACCTAGTAACTAGTGAATAACAATATTATACTGCATGTGGTGTATACATGTATTTCAAAGAAGTATTATCTGTAAACTAAGTTATTACTTACATTTACATTGTCTTAACCTTAATAATGTAGAATGTTTTTTCAGGGTAGACTGCAGTGAGCAGACTGACAGGCCATACTTAGTGTATGAAAGCTGTCTGCTGCCACTACTGTTGATGTGCTCTGTGTGTGGCGACAGATGCACCATCACCAAGAAGTCGACCAGAGGAGGCCAGCTAAGAGTGACAACTATATGTGGCACTGGACATTGGAGAACATGGGACAGTTCACCCAACATATGTGGAACACCACTAATAAACCTGGTAGTGGCAGGGGCCATGTTTTTTAGTGGTGTCTGCCTGAGGAAATTCGTGAACTGTTTAAGTTTTATAAAAGTTCCCATTCTGTCATACAGGACGTATATGCGTCTTCAATCCATTTACATATTGCCAGCGGTTGACAATGTGTGGAAAAAGACTCAAGCACGCCTTTTTGAGATGCGCACTGGTAAATCGCTACGGCTGGGAGGGGACGCTCGGTGTTGCTCACCTGGACACACGGCAAAGTATGGCTCGTACACTCTCATGGATCTTGAGACTAACCATGTCCTGGATGTACAGCTTGTACAGGTACTTATACTTTATTTTATTTTTTTGGCTGTATAGTTTGTCTTTTAAAAATGAGACTACTCATTCTAGTCAACTTGTACTATATGTAGTGAGGGAAACGGTGACTTGGTTGTTGCAAAGTGGCTTTCAATTGGGAACCATGTTGTGAATCGTCATGATGGCCATGGTGACTTGTTTCCCAGATGTCTTCATGGACCGATAGACAGAAGCAAAAAATGGATAAAGGCTGGTACGGCAAAGTTAAATTTGTTAAAGACATTGTAAAATACAAAATAGATCAACACATAATAACCAGTAGCAACTTTATCAATTTCTTCCTATACACATGCAAAACTAGTAAAGTTACACGTTCCTGAAATAGCAGGGCCTTATTGTTTATATAAGCCCCTTGTGTATTTCCCTCTCTTCTTGATTATTTCTGAAATAACAGTGATAATCGGTGTGTTAGAATTTCATTGCAGAGAAGAAATTATTTATTTTTTTAATTTCAGGTTCAAAGGCCCATAAAGAGCTCCTCTTAATAACGGAACGAAAGCGTTTCGTGGCAGATATTCGGATGCTGTCACCCACTGAGCAGACATCAGCCTTGGAGGCGCAGCACAAGGTGGTGTGTCAGTTTGCCCCAAAGTTCCTCAGCTTCTCCTATGCAGCAATGAAACAAAGGTAGGAAGGCTCCACATCCGCAAATTGAATATACTGGAATCACCATATAAGTCCATCCGGCAACAAAAATGTGTCAAAAGGGCGATATTTATTTTTTTAATTTTTTCAATTAAGGACACTTGATGGCATTGGTCCTTGTGATATGAAGTTATACATGTGCATTACATTTCATCATACATTGAAAAAGTCAAATGTTGTGTTTCTTTTCAAGTTCGACTTTCTGTAACATTAAGCCACACAGTACCCCATGCTGTGTCTGGTGAAATTCTGTCACTATTCTTACAAACTCTATAATCTATAAGATACAATATGTAAAAATAAACTTATAGGTTTTTGTAAGCTTTTATTGCAACAAATACCTGGTATATAGCTCATTGTATCATTACAAGTGTACATTTTACTCACTGATCCTGTCCCATACCTACATAATATGGGTCTCCTTGGCTTGTGGAAACTGTAACTTCTAAATTTATATTGTATATATATTGACCATAGTTTAATTCTAGTGATATATATCTGACAAAGTAATTGCAATAATCCTTGATGCTGTACTCAATCAAACCTCTGTTGTGTGTCTCAGTTCATATTGTAATTATCCCCCGCCAGAGGCGGAGGGATATTGTTTTGGCGTTGTCTGTCCGTCCGTCCGTCCTTCCGTCTGGCACTTTTGTGTCCGGAGCCATATCTTGGAAGTGCTTTGGCGGATTTCATTAAAACTTGGTATGAGTATATATATGCATAAGAGGATGATGCATGCCAAATGGCATTGTACACCATCTGTTAAAAACAGAGTTATGGCCCTTTGTATCTTGAAAAAATGCTTTTTACTATAGGCACTTTTGTGTCCGGAGCCATATCTTGGAAGTGCTTTGGCGGATTTCATTGAAACTTGGTATGAGTATATATATGCATAAGAGGATGATGCACGCCAAATGGCATTGTACACCATCTGTTAAAAACAGAGTTATGGCCCTTTGTATTTTGAAAATATGCTTTTACTATAGGAACTTTTGTGTCTGGAGCCATATCTTGGAAGTGCTTTGGCGGATTTCATTGAAACTTGGTATGAGTATATATCCCGCGCCAGAGGCTGAGGGATATTGTTTTGGCGTTGTCCGGCTGTCCGTCCGGCTGTCACTTTTGTGTCCGGAGCCATATCTTGGAAGTGCTTTGGCGTATTTCATTGAAACTTCGTATGAGTATATATATGGATAAGAGGATAATGCACGCCAAATGGAATTGTACACCATCTGTTAATAACGGAGTTATGGCCCTTTGTATCTTAAAAAAATGCGTGTTTGAGTGTCAAATATAATACTCTTGTGCCCAGAAGCATATAGGCGGGGGATATCAATTCAACGAATTTGCTTGTTCATTTAAATAATGTTACTTTTATATTGCAGACTACATCTTGCTGCTTTGCATTCTGTGGCAAATGCAAACCGCAAGCAGGCTGAGACCAGACAGGGGGAAAAAAGGTACAGACTCTCCTATCCTAAGTACAAGGCTGGACATCATGTGGTTAAAGCAGTTAAAGAGAATTGCACTTATGGTAATGTATTCATTATGAATTTTATTGTATAAATAATAACCACAGATAGCAATATTGAATTATCTTGTTGAAGAATTTTGTTTTTGCACATAAAAAAAAAATACATCACCGCTTACAGAAATCACCTGAACTTGTCCAATATGTTGAAACAAAATTTAGAAATTATGATTATAAAATCTGGTGATTATTCTCAATGTAAAACAACATTAAATGTATTTGCATGTTGAACTCGTTGAGTTTTTAGAATAATCTTGATACAAGTCTCTTTTTCTGAACAGATAGTGAAATTATCTAAAATATCAAAATAAATACATGAGTTTACATGCAATCTTTTATCAAAATGTTTGGGTTCTTAAAGCAATAGATTTCTGTAATACATGGTTGAAGGCAACAATACAAAAAACATTCATTGTTTATTATTCTCTAATAAGAAGGAACAATTTTTCAATAATTATAATTTATTTTAATATAACTTTCAGACTATGTTGATGAACTAATGGCAGAGCTGCTTAGGATGAAAGAGGAGTACAAGAGCGATGCCAATGCAAGGGCTGCCTCTGGCAACATTCTGTTTTCACCGCCACCCCTGTCTTCATCTGCAAACAGAATCCTGAAGTCAGAGGCTGTGCAGAACCATCGTTCGCGATTTAATTAGCGAACAGGGATGGAAATTAGTGGTTGCCCGTTTTGTTGTTGTTATCTATTACTTTTAAAGAAAGTATTGGTTACACATGACACTACATGAACATAGTACTGGGCGCGTTAAGGCTTACGATGGGAAACCAAAAAACCATAGATGGTTGTCCATGTGGGCAACCAACTGTAAAACGTTAGTTTCCATCCCTGGCGAAGCAAAATCCAATGTATGAGTCGGACGGAAATCTCTGGCGAATGGCTGCCACAGCGCATGACGGAAGAGGTCGTCGGTCCTTCTTGCTCAGACGGTGCCATATCCAACGAGCCAGTCTTCTATATGAAATGTATCTGTATACTCTGAAGTTATAAATGTATAAGGATACCATTATGATAAATATTAGTATGTTTATTAAAACAAAGGTACTTTTCAACTTGACAATTACACAAGCCATGCTGTAGCAGATTCTTACTTAAGTTTACAGTTTAACAAACTTACTCAGCTTGAATATAATGGTATATAATATATATTTTACTGAAATTATGTCAGAAATCAGATTTTTTTAGCAACTTCACATCATGTTGTAGCAGGTTGTTATTGTAGTGTTCTTTTGAAAAAATTAAACAGCTTGTATTTATATTTTTAGTTCAAATGTTGAAAAATAATAATGAACTGGCATTTGTAAGTAACCAAAAATCATTGTGTAGCAAATTGATACTTCATTTTACAATTAGATAACCCAGTCATCTTGTATACACGCGTATATTAATGTTGATTAAAATTGTTGTCTTTTTATGTTATTTTTATTTTTTGTATCAAAACATATTTACAGTATGAAATACAAATGACAAGTTCACACAAAACATTGTGTTATTTAATGTCTACAGTGTATTTTCTTTACAAACAATCTGTCCTGGTTTCATAAACATTTTTAATAATTAATGACAACTTACTCATGTATTGGTTCTTCATCACCGATGGGACCATTTACATCAAGGAACTCATAAAACGAAACTTCAATGACATCTGGATGGAGACAGTTAGCTTTGAAGCCAGTGTGCTCAGTAATGCATTTTACCCCTGCCTCGTCCATCCTTTCCATCAGCTCTGGGTATTCTGTGCAGCATTTGCACTCTATCTGCACACGATATGGTGTGCAACATGAACATGTACACCTGAAAATAAAAGAAATACGTCGAATTGCAATACAAACATTCCTTCCTATTCAGAACAGGTTCAAGTATTCGTTCTAATTTATAATAATTAGACCATACAACCTAGTCATATTCAACAAGCTTGTACTGTAGAATAACAAAGAATTATTAATTTATTTTTTTTGCCGACACCTGCATGTAACAAAATTATATATTTACCAATCCGTATTCCCAACACGATGGTCGTCTTGGGCATCGGCAAAATTGTCCTCGCTGCCCGAGTCAGAATCAGAAAAATCTGATTGACTGTCACTAAATTCTGGCTCATACATATACGGTTGAACGGAAAACTCATCGTAATCGCTATCATCTTCCATTTTTCAACAATTTTTTAACTAAAGTTGCACGATATAATACATCCGAAGCCATTTATAATGCCGGCTCGTAATTGAGTCGTTATTGAGTGCCAGTGACGTCACTTCCGGTTTGAATGAAAATGGCGAGAACATCGGAATGTGTGAAAAATCGCGACTTTGTTCTATTCGTTCTCGCTAATAACACCGTATTTGAAATGAAGTGAGGTGCGAAATAGTTTAGATATGCACTTAATTCGATAAATAAAGGTGTTTTACGGGTTTTTAAAACCGCGGCAGGTGAACTTTAAAGGTGAACTGTCGATTTTATAACGAAAAATGCATTTTTATAAATATGTATATTCTAAAACGAGTGGTATCATCAAGAGCTATGGCAAAAAATATTACGATACTAAAAAACGATGTTTTTGTTTTGCGTAAACCGCCCGGGTATTTCCGCCACCTATTTCGGTTGTGACGTCACTGGCACTCAACGCGCATTACTCGGAAATTCGTCCATTGTTATTACGAATCGAAGCGTGAACACTTCGCGCTTAATGTCAAATTTGACACTCAATAGATCTATCACGTTAGCACAATACAATTCTTTTACACAAGTTTTATTGAAATCGTGTGCTTTTTCTGGGTTTTTTGCATGACAATCGTTATTCGATATGGTTCAGTGTGTTGCTTTCGGGTGCAAAGAACGCGAGGAAAAGGGAAAGAAGGGTTTTTTCCGTTTTCCGAAGGATGATGTTACTTGTAAGAAATGGATAAAGGCAGTCAATTCCAGGAGAGTAATCGATGGGAGACTGGTTGATTTCAAACCGAGTAAGGCAGCTAGATTGTGCTTGAAACATTTTGACGACAGTTGTTTTTTTCATCCTCCAAGTGTTATGGCTAGTGTTGGAATGGAGTTAAAGCTCAAGCTCAAAGCTGGTGCAATTCCAACGATATTTCCGGAAACAGAGGCATACAAAGCTTCAAAGAAAGCTCCACTAAATCCCAACGACCTTGGACCAGGGAAGCACAACCGAGCGAAGTATGGCGCCTATTCTAAAAGGAACCAGAAACCGGTAATTATGTTTCTAATGACTAATCTATAATTGTTTATTTTGATATTCACAGTGCTAAATAAATTTAGTCTGATTAGTCAGCATATTATTACAAATGATTTCAAGACATTTGTATTAAAAAATGCGTTGAGATCTGGTTAGAAAATAATGCACAATAGTCTCCGATGCAAGTTTATTTCAAATACTGGTCAGGCTAATACAAAGGAGAGGAAGCTGTACTGTACTGTAGAAATATTGTTTGACCTATAGACTATAGTATTCTCACACATTGTTTTGTCAAACATTTGAATCCGCAAACAACTTATAAGTATTTCTACACAGTATTAACCATGCATTATATTTAAATAAATTATATTTTATCAATAACATAAAGGTGGTCTTATAAGCGCAGTGGTTGATATGTGTCCTCAGCTAGGTGACCTGAGCTCAAGGCCATTTCCTGTATATTGTTGATTAATGTCAGAGCTGTTGATGGTCAACATACAGGATGGATTAGGTTTTTCTGGATAGTGAGCCTTCCACTCAGAACACATCCGCAAAAAAAGGAAATCTTTCTGTACCAAGTAGCTGGAAAATGCTGCTTATATGATAATTCCAATTTCATCCACACTTTAAAAGTCTAGTCAGTTTATAAGGAATGCTGGGGCACACATGGGTTCGATCATGTACAGCCTTATGCCCAGTATGGATATGCCTAATAATTTTTACCTTTTAATATATATTTTTCAAATTTTTTTTATATTTTGTATGCAGGTATGAATTAATGGCTTAGTGACAAACAATTAATTAAAACACTTCTCTTATTAATACGGAAAAATAGGTAAATCAGTGGAACAGCTTTAAAAATGACAAAAACATTCCATTTGATAAATAAATAAGACTAGCTAACTCACCAAAAATATTCAAAGTATAAAAATAATATTGGGCTTATTTCAATTACATTTCCATAAGATAAGAAAGTATGAGAGAATCAAAGTGCTGGTAAAACAATAATTATGTAAACTTTCTGATACTGATATATTGAACAAAATAAAAAAAGTACTGTCTATTACACCGAAGATAAATAGACATTGTAAAAGTAAATTAGAATAGTATTAATAAAAATATTAATAGTATTTACTAACACTATTCAGCATGCTGTATTGAATTATTCAGATAAAAATGTAAATTGAGAAGGGTTTTGTGCATGTACTGTAATTATTTGTACAATTTATTATTTCTTAAATAATGAACAGCTTGGCATTTCTCTAAAATAAAATTCTCTAGATTCAATTAAATATAACAAAGCACATGATTGCTTTCTTAGTTTCTTAAGTTTCAATAATGTCCATGGTTACCAGTCAAATTGACACCAGTTACCAGTGTTGTGTATTAATCCATACAGAACTGCCATCAGTGTCATGGAGTTTATGGCTATTTGGTTGTTGAATAGCGCCTTATCTTTGGATATATCACAAGATTATGGTAGAACACAGTATGGCTTCAAGATAAAAGATTATTCCTAGCCCATTTAAATCAACAAACAATCATAAAATGTATTACTATCAGACCAGTGCCCTAGCTTAGCTAACCAAGGGGTGCAGTTCCAAGTCCCACCCAAGGTTTCACTATGCCCTACACAATGCTCTTGTGTAGATTTTATCATATGATTATAAAGGAAGTTGTATTTATCAATAACTTAATATAAATGTTCAAACTGAAACTAGTTTTATTTATAATAGAAATTGTGTTTTCAATAAACAATCATGTTATTAGAAATATTTACTTAGTAATTAAAATGAAACACATGCTTTTATATTAAAATTATGCAAATGAGATAATATGGCTTTGTGCACTGAAGAGCTCTTTTAAGAATTAGCACCCTTCAATTTCAAAATCCGAAAAGGAAACTGATCAGACTATCCCCACTACCACTAAAAGGCTAATGATTGCAATATATCTGTCGCGTTCTGAGAAAACTAGGCATAATGCCTGTGTGTAAAGTGTCGTCCCATATTAGCCTGTGCAGTCCGCACAGGCTAATTTGGGACAACACTTTCCGTCTTAACAAGATTTTCAGTAAGAAGGGACTTCCTTTAAACAAAAAATACCATTCCAGCGGAAAGTGTCGTCCCTGATTAGTCTGTGCGGACTGCACAGGCTAATCTGGGACAACACTTTATGCACCTGCATTATGCCCAGTTTCTCAGAGTGCGACCAGTGCTCCAGCTAGGCCTAAATAGAAGGGCGCCGCGCCCTGCCCTCCCGAACCTCCGCCCTGCCCCCCCAACCTCCGCCCTGGCCCCCCCCCCTCAAAAATTTTTTTTTTTTTTTTTTTTTTACATATGATAATTCATAAATCTCTTATTACATTGTTATTAGTTTAATCCTAGTTGTAGACATTATATTTGAATGGTTTAATAATAATGGGAATAATACAATTATTTATAAAATATAAATTAACATGCAATAGGAAGCATTCCAGAAACACCCGCGCGCTCGAATGTGCCCTTTTCACAAAATTCTGCGCGTCGAAAGTGCCCTTTTGACAAAATACTGCGCTTCGAAAGTGCCCTTTTGACAAAAAAGCCCCCTGCTCTTTTCAAATCCTAGCTGGAGCACTGGCGACACATATTATTTCAAAGTTCAATAGCATAGTTTGGCTTATATTAAGTGATATAAACATTTGTGTCATTCTGTCATTATTCTGTGTGAATTTATAAAAAGTAACATGACAATTATTTGTAGGACCCATATTCATCATGTGTCGAAGAGCCAGATGTCTGTGAAGAAATGTCTTGTGAACAGTCGCCTGTTCGGATCAGTGATCCTGAATCACATTTTGATAATGTGTATTCGCAGTCATCACAGACATCTGAGGTTCGTAATAATGTCAATTAATAATTAGTTTGATTAACAATCTCCAAACAATGTCAATTATTAATAAGTGTGTTTAATTATTTCCAAACAGCCTTTTTTTATGTGATAGGAGTTACATATTTACATTGGCTTGAAAAAAATCCTCAATTCTTGTGATATAGTTTTTATTCTTTATTTTCTGTTTCTATACATGGGGAAACTTTCTATTTTTTTATGCTCCCAAAGGGTTGCATATAGTTTTTGAACTGTCCATCAGTTCGTCCGTCTGTCAGTCTGTTAGTCCGTCCGAAAACTTTAAAATTGGTCATAACTTTAGCAATATTGAAGATAGCAACTTGATAATTGGCATGCATGTGCATCTTACGGAGCTGCACATTTTGAGTGGTGAAAGGTCGAGGCTATCCTTCAAGGTCAAATGTCAAATATATGCTGTAAAGTGGCGCAGCAGGGGGCATTGTGTATTTCTGAAAAATGCAAAATGTTCATCATTTCAGACGGTTGTATTTCGGCCAACAGAACATAAGGGATTCACTGTCAAACCACAGGGAAAGGACAAAAGTGTTGGGGCCATGCCAGTGATGTCAGATGTGGGGACAGACCCTACCTGTTTTGAGTCGGAGTCATCAGATGCTGAAGATGATGAGATGAATGATGCATATGTTGCTGATGACGCTGATGATGATCCTGAATGGGAGCCAGAAGACGATTCCGATGAGGAATATGAATCAGGCGATGAAGAAAACGTTTGGTAAGTATTTTAAAAACTGCCATAAGTAGAGTGAAAACTTATGTTTAATATATATGTATCCATATAATGATTATTAAGTTGTTATTCTTATTTAACGATGAATATTTTCAATACGATACTTTTATTTTTATATTCCTAAGAAGATATGACACAGTCAATATGTTTGTCTATCTGTTTGCGTGAAACTTCATGCCTCAGTCATCAGGTTGCAATGTGTTGACTGATTTTGAACAAACATGGTACAAACGCTAAATATCATAACTTAAGGCAAGGTTTTGTTCACACTTAGAGGTCAAAGGTCATATATGAATGGAGTCCTGCAAAACTGGAATGTTCGCCATCCGTGCCCAGTACACGAATAAATGAACCAGGATTCTTTTTCTGGAGAAGTACAATGTTTAAAAAAAAATTCTAATCGTAAGGTATTTTAATTTTCATGTCTAGTATTTTCAGATTGAGTTCAGTTATATTTTATCAACATTTTATATTTTGTATTTCTTTGGTATTTCATTGACATCAGTTATTCCTGGTCAAAATGACATCAACCTATTATAATATCAACTGCTTGTGTAAAAAGAAATAATGAAGTTGGACCTAGTAACTAGTGAATAACAATATTATACTGCATGTGGTGTATACATGTATTTCAAAGAAGTATTATCTGTAAACTAAGTTATTACTTACATTTACATTGTCTTAACCTTAATAATGTAGAATGTTTTTTCAGGGTAGACTGCAGTGAGCAGACTGACAGGCCATACTTAGTGTATGAAAGCTGTCTGCTGCCACTACTGTTGATGTGCTCTGTGTGTGGCGACAGATGCACCATCACCAAGAAGTCGACCAGAGGAGGCCAGCTAAGAGTGACAACTATATGTGGCACTGGACATTGGAGAACATGGGACAGTTCACCCAACATATGTGGAACACCACTAATAAACCTGGTAGTGGCAGGGGCCTTGTTTTTTAGTGGTGTCTGCCTGAGGAAATTCGTGAACTGTTTAAGTTTTATAAAAGTTCCCATTCTGTCATACAGGACGTATATGCGTCTTCAATCCATTTACATATTGCCAGCGGTTGACAATGTGTGGAAAAAGACTCAAGCACGCCTTTTTGAGATGCGCACTGGTAAATCGCTACGGCTGGGAGGGGACGCTCGGTGTTGCTCACCTGGACACACGGCAAAGTATGGCTCGTACACTCTCATGGATCTTGAGACTAACCATGTCCTGGATGTACAGCTTGTACAGGTACTTATACTTTATTTTATTTTTTTGGCTGTATAGTTTGTCTTTTAAAAATGAGACTACTCATTCTAGTCAACTTGTACTATATGTAGTGAGGGAAACGGTGACTTGGTTGTTGCAAAGTGGCTTTCAATTGGGAACCATGTTGTGAATCGTCATGATGGCCATGGTGACTTGTTTCCCAGATGTCTTCATGGACCGATAGACAGAAGCAAAAAATGGATAAAGGCTGGTACGGCAAAGTTAAATTTGTTAAAGACATTGTAAAATACAAAATAGATCAACACATAATAACCAGTAGCAACTTTATCAATTTCTTCCTATACACATGCAAAACTAGTAAAGTTACACGTTCCTGAAATAGCAGGGCCTTATTGTTTATATAAGCCCCTTGTGTATTTCCCTCTCTTCTTGATTATTTCTGAAATAACAGTGATAATCGGTGTGTTAGAATTTCATTGCAGAGAAGAAATTATTTTTTTTTTAAATTTCAGGTTCAAAGGCCCATAAAGAGCTCCTCTTAATAACGGAACGAAAGCGTTTCGTGGCAGATATTCGGATGCTGTCACCCACTGAGCAGACATCAGCCTTGGAGGCGCAGCACAAGGTGGTGTGTCAGTTTGCCCCAAAGTTCCTCAGCTTCTCCTATGCAGCAATGAAACAAAGGTAGGAAGGCTCCACATCCGCAAATTGAATATACTGGAATCACCATATAAGTCCATCCGGCAACAAAAATGTGTCAAAAGGGCGATATTTATTTTTTTAATTTTTTCAATTAAGGACACTTGATGGCATTGGTCCTTGTGATATGAAGTTATACATGTGCATTACATTTCATCATACATTGAAAAAGTCAAATGTTGTGTTTCTTTTCAAGTTCGACTTTCTGTAACATTAAGCCACACAGTACCCCATGCTGTGTCTGGTGAAATTCTGTCACTATTCTTACAAACTCTATAATCTATAAGATACAATATGTAAAAATAAACTTATAGGTTTTTGTAAGCTTTTATTGCAACAAATACCTGGTATATAGCTCATTGTATCATTACAAGTGTACATTTTACTCACTGATCCTGTCCCATACCTACATAATATGGGTCTCCTTGGCTTGTGGAAACTGTAACTTCTAAATTTATATTGTATATATATTGACCATAGTTTAATTCTAGTGATATATATCTGACAAAGTAATTGCAATAATCCTTGATGCTGTACTCAATCAAACCTCTGTTGTGTGTCTCAGTTCATATTGTAATTATCCCCCGCCAGAGGCGGAGGGATATTGTTTTGGCGTTGTCTGTCCGTCCGTCCGTCCTTCCGTCTGGCACTTTTGTGTCCGGAGCCATATCTTGGAAGTGCTTTGGCGGATTTCATTAAAACTTGGTATGAGTATATATATGCATAAGAGGATGATGCATGCCAAATGGCATTGTACACCATCTGTTAAAAACAGAGTTATGGCCCTTTGTATCTTGAAAAAATGCTTTTTACTATAGGCACTTTTGTGTCCGGAGCCATATCTTGGAAGTGCTTTGGCGGATTTCATTGAAACTTGGTATGAGTATATATATGCATAAGAGGATGATGCACGCCAAATGGCATTGTACACCATCTGTTAAAAACAGAGTTATGGCCCTTTGTATCTTGAAAATATGCTTTTACTATAGGAACTTTTGTGTCTGGAGCCATATCTTGGAAGTGCTTTGGCGGATTTCATTGAAACTTGGTATGAGTATATATCCCGCGCCAGAGGCTGAGGGATATTGTTTTGGCGTTGTCCGGCTGTCCGTCCGGCTGTCACTTTTGTGTCCGGAGCCATATCTTGGAAGTGCTTTGGCGTATTTCATTGAAACTTCGTATGAGTATATATATGGATAAGAGGATAATGCACGCCAAATGGAATTGTACACCATCTGTTAATAACGGAGTTATGGCCCTTTGTATCTTAAAAAAATGCGTGTTTGAGTGTCAAATATAATACTCTTGTGCCCAGAAGCATATAGGCGGGGGATATCAATTCAACGAATTTGCTTGTTCATTTAAATAATGTTACTTTTATATTGCAGACTACATCTTGCTGCTTTGCATTCTGTGGCAAATGCAAACCGCAAGCAGGCTGAGACCAGACAGGGGGAAAAAAGGTACAGACTCTCCTATCCTAAGTACAAGGCTGGACATCATGTGGTTAAAGCAGTTAAAGAGAATTGCACTTATGGTAATGTATTCATTATGAATTTTATTGTATAAATAATAACCACAGATAGCAATATTGAATTATCTTGTTGAAGAATTTTGTTTTTGCACATAAAAAAAAATACATCACCGCTTACAGAAATCACCTGAACTTGTCCAATATGTTGAAACAAAATTTAGAAATTATGATTATAAAATCTGGTGATTATTCTCAATGTAAAACAACATTAAATGTATTTGCATGTTGAACTCGTTGAGTTTTTAGAATAATCTTGATACAAGTCTCTTTTTCTGAACAGATAGTGAAATTATCTAAAATATCAAAATAAATACATGAGTTTACATGCAATCTTTTATCAAAATGTTTGGGTTCTTAAAGCAATAGATTTCTGTAATACATGGTTGAAGGCAACAATACAAAAAACATTCATTGTTTATTATTCTCTAATAAGAAGGAACAATTTTTCAATAATTATAATTTATTTTAATATAACTTTCAGACTATGTTGATGAACTAATGGCAGAGCTGCTTAGGATGAAAGAGGAGTACAAGAGCGATGCCAATGCAAGGGCTGCCTCTGGCAACATTCTGTTTTCACCGCCACCCCTGTCTTCATCTGCAAACAGAATCCTGAAGTCAGAGGCTGTGCAGAACCATCGTTCGCGATTTAATTAGCGAACAGGGATGGAAATTAGTGGTTGCCCGTTTTGTTGTTGTTATCTATTACTTTTAAAGAAAGTATTGGTTACACATGACACTACATGAACATAGTACTGGGCGCGTTAAGGCTTACGATGGGAAACCAAAAAACCATAGATGGTTGTCCATGTGGGCAACCAACTGTAAAACGTTAGTTTCCATCCCTGGCGAAGCAAAATCCAATGTATGAGTCGGACGGAAATCTCTGGCGAATGGCTGCCACAGCGCATGACGGAAGAGGTCGTCGGTCCTTCTTGCTCAGACGGTGCCATATCCAACGAGCCAGTCTTCTATATGAAATGTATCTGTATACTCTGAAGTTATAAATGTATAAGGATACCATTATGATAAATATTAGTATGTTTATTAAAACAAAGGTACTTTTCAACTTGACAATTACACAAGCCATGCTGTAGCAGATTCTTACTTAAGTTTACAGTTTAACAAACTTACTCAGCTTGAATATAATGGTATATAATATATATTTTACTGAAATTATGTCAGAAATCAGATTTTTTTAGCAACTTCACATCATGTTGTAGCAGGTTGTTATTGTAGTGTTCTTTTGAAAAAATTAAACAGCTTGTATTTATATTTTTAGTTCAAATGTTGAAAAATAATAATGAACTGGCATTTGTAAGTAACCAAAAATCATTGTGTAGCAAATTGATACTTCATTTTACAATTAGATAACCCAGTCATCTTGTATACACGCGTATATTAATGTTGATTAAAATTGTTGTCTTTTTATGTTATTTTTATTATTTGTATCAAAACATATTTACAGTATGAAATACAAATGACAAGTTCACACAAAACATTGTGTTATTTAATGTCTACAGTGTATTTTCTTTACAAACAATCTGTCCTGGTTTCATAAACATTTTTAATAATTAATGACAACTTACTCATGTATTGGTTCTTCATCACCGATGGGACCATTTACATCAAGGAACTCATAAAACGAAACTTCAATGACATCTGGATGGAGACAGTTAGCTTTGAAGCCAGTGTGCTCAGTAATGCATTTTACCCCTGCCTCGTCCATCCTTTCCATCAGCTCTGGGTATTCTGTGCAGCATTTGCACTCTATCTGCACACGATATGGTGTGCAACATGAACATGTACACCTGAAAATAAAAGAAATACGTCGAATTGCAATACAAACATTCCTTCCTATTCAGAACAGGTTCAAGTATTCGTTCTAATTTATAATAATTAGACCATACAACCTAGTCATATTCAACAAGCTTGTACTGTAGAATAACAAAGAATTATTAATTTATTTTTTTTGCCGACACCTGCATGTAACAAAATTATATATTTACCAATCCGTATTCCCAACACGATGGTCGTCTTGGGCATCGGCAAAATTGTCCTCGCTGCCCGAGTCAGAATCAGAAAAATCTGATTGACTGTCACTAAATTCTGGCTCATACATATACGGTTGAACGGAAAACTCATCGTAATCGCTATCATCTTCCATTTTTCAACAATTGTTTAACTAAAGTTGCACGATATAATACATCCGAAGCCATTTATAATGCCGGCTCGTAATTGAGTCGTTATTGAGTGCCAGTGACGTCACTTCCGGTTTGAATGAAAATGGCGAGAACATCGGAATGTGTGAAAAATCGCGACTTTGTTCTATTCGTTCTCGCTAATAACACCGTATTTGAAATGAAGTGAGGTGCGAAATAGTTTAGATATGCACTTAATTCGATAAATAAAGGTGTTTTACGGGTTTTTAAAACCGCGGCAGGTGAACTTTAATTATTGTTTGTCATATATACAGTTTTACTTGTTTTTTTTAAATAGATAACTGTTACTGTATTGTCTTTAAAATTAAATAATTTATTACATTTTCCCCTTTAAGTTAAATTATATCTGAGCTTTTGCTTGTATTGTCAACATTGTAACAAAAGAAGTCATTGCTTTTTATGATTTAAATTTTCATTCAGCAATATGGTTCAAATGTTGTCTGCAAAACAAAAGTAACCGTTGTCTAGATAATGTTCTTAAACTATTAACTAAACAAAAAAAGAAGAAATAGCTTACATGTGGTAGAAATAATTGTGGTAAAAAGGGAAAATTCTCAAAATGAGCAATATTTCTATATCCCACAATTTTTAGAACTGTCTGAAAAAACCTCTTAAAATTAAGTTAGTGTTTGGTAATTAGTAAAAGGTGTCTTTACAAATAAAAAACTGGTATGTTGCTCAATAAATCTTATATTGATTGTATTCAACAATCTTTAATAAACCAACATTCTAATTAGCACCCCAAAACACAGAGGTTTGTTCAAAATAGAAATATCATTTGAAATATATGAATCACCTATGTCATTAGCTCTTAATTATGTAATTTAACGTATAATAAGACTAACAAACAGTGTTGTTAAAAGGGAAATTATATGCTTCTTTCAACTGTAATTTTTAATGAATGTGACATAGGTGGTTTAAATATAATAGATATATGTTGTTTTGAAAAATACATGAAAATAACATGGCTTAAGAGATAAGTGTAAGGCGAAGGAAATTGTTATTCACTGGTTTCATCATTAATAAGTTTCAAAACAATATCTAATACTGGTAAAATGTTTGCAGAAAATATTTTGACAAAAAAATCCCAATGACCTATATTACCTATATTACCAAGTTACATTAACCCTTAAAGCGCTGGAGCCGAATTTTAAAGGCCTTTGCAAACAGTTTGGATCCAGATGAGACGCCACAGAACGTGGCGTCTCATCTGGATCCAAACTGTTTGCTATTCTGATAGTATTCTTTGAAAAAAAATGAAGAAAATGCTTATTTTAGAAATTCAGCAGACGACATTTTAGCAGAAGACAAATTACCCAGCTTGCAAAGGGTTAAGAAAATAGTAAAAAACCATTGAGAGGATTAATTAAAAACTGTGACATTCCAGTTTGTTATACAAAAATGGAACTTGAATTCTTTAATATTGACTGGAAAAATGTTCATGCACTCTTGATTAATCTAACTAAGGGAATATAGATCAGATGGCGCCAGTAACATTTGCATATAAATGATGCAAGGAAGATCATTTGGAGGAGTCAAAAGTGACACAGTTACACAATGCTTCCTCTATAAGCAGGAGTCTGCTTCAATGGAAATCGCTGGGTTTTACATATTCATCTTAAATATCAGGAGATAATACAAATCCAAAAATGAATGATAAAATAGTGTAACTAGAGATATATCTTTTATTGAAAATTAGAAGCCCTACAAAGCATGGATTTGTAAATAGCATGAGACACAGGTTTGAAATGTACAATAAACAATTAAAGCAGATGAAACATTATGTGTCTGGTCCGTTTGTTATAATATTTACTGATGTCTCCCATGATGTCATAACACATAATAACGCATAATATACATATTCTTTATTTCAAGTATTGTGTAAAACCTGCATTATCAGTTTATATTACACAAAGTAATTCAGCATGTGCTAGTTAGTTTTCTTATGTGCAACATTTTATTGATAAATGCTATACATTCTTATATTTAAAATTAATTTTGTTTGTATGTTAAAGATAGTTTATTTTGTACAATCCTTGAAAATTAGAATTGTACAATAATGTATGTAGACAAGTATATTTATGTACCGTACCAATCAAGAAGCTGTACATGAAATGCATTGTATATAAAATGCAAAACTAATGTATGAAATTCATATTGTTATATATGCTATGCTTGTATGTTGGTAATTTTCTACAGAGAAAACAAAATTTCGCACACATTAAACAAAATTACTTTCATGTTCATTTTATTGCAAAATGCTGTAACCCTTCACCAAATGACACATTTTAACCGTCCCAAATTTTAAGAGGATGCAGATGGCAAATGAAATTGAAATAAATGAGGTAATCCTCTAATACCTTCTTATAACTCGTTCTATATACTCCTCGTGCCATCAAAGATTGGAGACTATAAGGGATGAGTCCAATTCTGATATAGAAAGGGTTTTACTTGGTGTTTATCCATAATAATAATGATTTTAACTATTATTTACATAGACACATTTCAAGAGTCTACAAAACATTGTCACAATGAAGTAGCATAAACTCCATTATGGTGAATAGAATATAGATTGTTGATAATAGTAAAGTGAAAATTTCTGAGTTTCAACCGTGTATCGAACCCAGGTCTTCGAGTTGTAACCAGAAACTCTAACCGCGTCGCTTAAAGGCTAGCTCAACAGAAAGGCTGTTGGAACTGGAAGTTACCTTATTACACTTCAATAGAAGATATTTTTTTACAACACTTTATTTCCCTCCTTTATTAATGTCAACATTTTTGACTGTTTAAGTGGGTCGCTAGAAGTATATAATAACATCAAAATAATTGTTTTCTTGTAGATTGGCATATCCTTCTTCCAAACAAGATGTTTGTTTGTTGAAATAACAATTATCTGTCCCTATTCATGTTATAATTCATCATGATCTAAGACAGACAATGTTTTAAAGTTTTGGAGGGGGCTGTACAAATTATTTTTTCATGCTGTTGTAAAATTCTTTGATGGCGTAAATTCTCATTTTCAAAGATTCTTAAGGTCGACAAATCGAGTTTGGCACATTACCGTATAGGAAGTGGTTCCAACAAACGTGTGTATAAAACATTGGAATCAAATTCTTCCGGCTATTTGCTCTTACCCAGTCTTTTTTGTATATTAGTCCTTTGGTAATTTTTTTTCCCAGAAAATTTCTGACTCTGCTAATAAAATTGTGACATTCAAAGATGCAGCAGTAGTATTTTGCCACTGTTCATACTGACACCGGAAGTACGTATACCGTCCCGCACAAACGACAACTCTGTCAACACGGAATTATGAAAATCCGGAATTACTGACGTCATCAAGACAAAAAAAAAAGCCGACGTTTCAACGCAAAATACAACCCAAAACATTGCGATTCTGATTTCTTATGAATTTACTTGAACAACTAAGGCTTTTAAGCACGCATTTGCGAGATCGCAAACACCTGATAGTAACACAGCATTAACAAATTGATCACTCTTCTGAAAAATGCATGTTTAAAACTTTAGTATAATAATCTTATATTTACACTAATTAACTTCTATACACAGCTGTTACATATTTATTACTCACGATAAGAGTACAGAATATTTATTTAAATTAGTGTTTTGCGGACACCTACTTTGCTTTTTCTTAAGGTTACAATGCAAGATACCACTCGTCTGGTGAATGACACCGACCGATGAAGAATTAAGACGTATAATACTCCGTTCATTTGTGGAGCATATATCACAGTGCTATCTTCAGCGAGCTGTCTGTTAGTTTCTGATGATTCGCTTTGTAGATAAATAAACGCATCTCCGCATCTCGAAATACTTTCAGCTGATTTTTCAAATATATATTTATTTCAGTGAACACATATGATTTGGATGTAAAGAACTTTGTTAAAAAAAACATGTTATTAAAGCTTTTATCATTTTTTAATTGCAAACATCGTGCTGTTTCTGGTAACGAAACTCTCTTGATTTCGGAAAGAACGATTGATTACGTTATCAATTATCTTGGATGAAAACGTTAGTCTTGATTTTTTCAAATGTGTGAATAGTTTTCCGATTTGTGGACTTTTCCTTTTTTATTTTATGATTATGCCATTTGCATAGCATGTATCTTTTGAAAGCATGCATACATACTGTATTGTAATAACGACATGTGTTATTCTTGATCTATTTTTTACTATTCGTAAAAACTTAGCGTCCTTACACCAGTCGTTTCTGTGTATGCTTCTTGTCGCTTGTTAATTATTTAATAATACTTTAACATTCACGATGTCAAAACACGATAGTATCGGACAGCGATTCTGTATTTACACTTAAGTCCAGCGAACATATTACTTCCTGATTCGTCCACTATTCCAACATATGAACAAACTACAGTCAATCATCTTGGTAGATATTGCACATTGTTTTAGTTCTCTTTGACGTACGATTCTGATTGCTCAATCATCTGAGAAAACCCCCTAAATCACATCTATGCGTCCTATTGACTACCTCTTTATTAATACCCACCGGACTTGATATTGCCGTGTATGCGACGTCAAATTATAACAAGTTTCCAAATATTTGGGGAGGGGGGTGCGTATATGGCATTTCCAATTTCATACGATATAAACAAAATGTAAACGAGAGCAGAAAAGTAAGATTCTTATGACAACGGACGGTTAGTTTTGCGATGATGCAATTTCTTAAGAACATTTGACACCGTTACCTTACGCTAAGAGAGACTAAGTTTAAGCTACGTAGACATTACATAGTAACAATTATTTGTGTTTTGCTGATATAACTCTTTACAATGAAGCAAACGCTCATTCAAATGAATTTCAACGCTAAAATTCAAATGAGACATTTTATACCAGTGCATATATTTAACAGGTGTTGGATCATCCAATATTTGTGCGAACGCATCATAGACGACTAATTTTTTTATTTATCTTTTTTTGTTCTGTTTAGTAAAATTTACAAACATTAAATGATATTATTATAAGCAGTCAGCAGACTAGTGCCGTTACCCCACCATTGGAACTTCAGGTGTTTGGTGCTGTAAAATTTATGTTGACGTTACATATATGATGACCTTGCATGTATAATGGCGTCACGTTTTTGATGACGTCACATGTAAGATTTTGTTTTCCATTTATTGTAGCTTTGCAACACATCATTCATGAGCAGTGCGTGTAGCAACCTCCGCGTAGAGATTTGAATGGAACCAGCTTGGATGAATAAAATCACTGCCGTCATAACCAACCACGTGATTATAGTCGAGCCACGTGGTACAATTATTTTCCCGTTGTTATTTCTTGACTTTTTTAGTTCAGGTATTTTTTTTATTATGAACCTAAACCTATACACTATTTTCAAAATATAAAAGAAAATGATACTACTTTTCATAATATATACATAAACAAAATAAAATAAAATCTTACCAATCTGGAAGGATTTTCTTGTGATGGTAGAGATTGTATGTGAGAGCATGGAACGATAACTCTACATGGAGATTGTGCGTGTAGGACATGGATTAATCAGTAGAAGAAATGAGACGGAGCTATTCTAAATTTCTATGGCAAAATAGATAAATGCAATATGCGTATTGGAATTCGAATTTTTGTTTAAGTAATGTTATTTGTACTGCATTAGTATTAACAGTGGGCTCTGTTTCAACTGAGAGTGACTCAAATACATACCAATCGTATGACCTACAATTGTGTTATTTCAGTAACCTTTATTGCGCCCTTACCGACGCCAAATTAATAACACGTATCTTTCGCTACCGTACATTGTTGACACATGAAAAGCCTCATTGCAAAATTGAGCCAATTCTTGAATAGCAGATCACACTTTTTGGATACAAACTGAAGTGGTGTCAAATAAATTGGTTTGACCCCAAAATCCGTGCCAAAGGCAATTGAGAGTAAATGTCAGCACAGATTGTTATTCTTGTCATATGAATTTAACACATTTGGCTGTGCATGAAACTGACATACTCATATATCGGTCATGTATGTTTGTGTCTTATATATGTTTTCCTTTGACTGCTTGTTGTTTTCTTGCAGACGTTGTTTTTCGATCGTTTCTTAACAACGCATTGAATTTAAATGCACGTAATATGCCATGCACGATTGATGAATAAAGGACTTTTTTCAACAGACTTTGAAAATAAGAATACGTTAATACAGTGATAAAACGATCTGCACACCACACAATACTGAAGGATGGACACTGTATACAGATTGTACTGATTGACTAAAATGAACTATGGAACAGGGCTATCGATCCCAAAAAATATTCCTTAATGGACTTTTTATGCATTTGATTTTAATGCATTTTTGTATGTTGAAATGACAGTATGGAATGTCTTTCTAACTTCTGCTTGCGCATGTTCACTTGATATTGTTCTTCTTCTTTACAGCTTTAAACAAATCTTACTTGGCAAAAAAAAATTTGCTTCAAAATCTCAGATTAAAAAAAAACATAAATACAGTTCAATATTATTCATACATTTCATATCATTTGTTTTAAACGTCTCACCGTGTTTAAAGAATTTTAAATGTGTTGATTTTATTTAACCATTCAGTTAAGTGCGTGGCACCGTATACGTCAGATATTAATAATATTCGGACAAATTATACTTTGCATTCTTTTCTTTTACTTTGAATAACGTTCATTACTTGTTTCACCCTATGGAAACCGAAATAATGTTTGAGGTTTTAAAAACGAAACTCTAGCAGAGGAATCTTATTGTAGAATACGTTTAAAGATATTAATATGCATCAAACTCAAATATACTAATCCCAGTCAAACCGGGACGGCCTTTGCGCGGCGCTCAAATCGTGTCCTAAAATATGCAGAAAGCTGATATTTGCACTGTGAAGTAGGCAGCAACGCCGTGTCAAGGCTGCAGGGTTGCTGTGCCATTTCATAAAATGTCATATCCACCCCCGGAAACCTTGAAGTCATGCATAATAGATCCAAATTTAGTTCCCATTTATGAAAGTCTACCCATAATTGGAACTATAGGCACAAAATATTATTATAAATGTTTAGATTGCCTACCGGACGTATATTTTTACCTGTATGAATCAATTGCTTTACATTTACAATGATTTTCATACAATAAAAAAAAGGATACAAATAAGCTGGAAATTAACTTAGCTTCAGAACGGATATAATTATAAAACCTCAAAGTTCAATGAAAATGATCTACAATGCATCAGAGTGGGCATAAATCAGCTGTAATAGTGAGCTTTTAAGTTTATAAATGAACTTTACACTTGTCATATCTCGACATCTTTGTACAAAACCATGTCATACCATTTTTTCATCAACATGTTGCATGTAAAGTCGATTTTTTCCAACAATACGATTTTTTTTAAGAAACCCTGGCGGATATGTTACTCGGGGACATTGGTTAATATAATTGTCGGTGCAAAAACTTTTTCACTGGCATACCTTTAAACAAATTTGTAAATAAAGTGCTAAATATGGGACAAATCCCTGCATCGTAAACTTTAAATAGCCGTATTTCAATAAATCCTGAATATTAATAACCAGGATTGTTCTAACATACATGATAATACATCCATTGCATACACCAAAATATATTTTAATTCAAAAATGCCTTTAAACAATTATAGAACTGGATTTACTTACCCTACCGAAATTTATCGAAATCTATCGGCAACTTCTCCTAGCACATCCAACTTCTCACAGCATATCGGGTTTCCGAGGGTGAACGCTTTAGCAATTCTTTGAGGTCTTCTAGAGCCCATTGAGCGCGCCGAGACGGCGCTGTAGATGTGGGTGATGTTCCCACGGGGTCGTAACATCGCCTTCGCGGCATCATGAACATGCGGTGTGTGCGCTGTGAGAGATTCGTGTACGCGGTGTTGTGATTTCTTTCGCGCCGTGAGTGCACTGTAGGGACGCTGTGATGACGCTGTTAGAACGCGATAAGGACGCTGTAAGGACATATGAAACTGTATGCAAATACAAATGAATATTTTTGACAAACAATAAGTTGTTGAATTTATTTCATGCAAGTAGACACGAATTGACAATCCAGAAGATTGCATTGCTTATTTGAAAGAATTTCTTAAATATTTGAATACGTATCTTGAAAATAGATTATTGCAACGTCAGTATTAAATCAGTTTAATGTCTTAATATTGATTACGTAAATTGACTGTTTTATGTTTCAAGTTTAACCTACGAATGCGCTTTGTTCCTTAAATAACTTGCTTTTAATTAAATACAGTTCGTTAACCTTTTCCATTCCAATCTTACGTACGTTGAGTGTTTTTTTTAAAGCCGATAATTTCGTATTTGACTGACTATGCCTTATTACTACCATACATCTTGCAAATATATGCAGTGATAAACACGTTCTAAAGCAGATCGCTTAATACACGCCAATACTGCATGCGCTTTCTCGATTGTTCACTTTATTTGCCAAGTTTGCATCTCCTATCAAACGATTCTATATCAGCAGCTATCAGCGCCAACTAATGGCTTAAATACTAAGTGTTAATCAACCATTGGTATATGGTTGCTTAAGGTTTTGTTTAAATTGTTTACTAATGTTTCATTTGAATATCCTACGTGTTTATAAAGCAGCCACTGTAATATTTATCATAATCTCTTTGGGCAACGCAGATCAATTATTCATTCGGGCCTTTTGACGGGTTATTTCAAAACTATTGCACTGGCTGTTGATTAAAGCGAGATTATACGATTTATATGTGTTAAATTGTAATATAATGATAAAAATATGTCACAAAAAAACAAAAAAGGCAAGAAAAATTATACATTGAAAACGAATTTCATAAAATGCAGCAAAGACAAATTAGCGCCCAGAGCCGATTGCGACGAAGATAATCGTTAAAATGTTCCGTAAAACAAAATTGTGTCTGTGTGTCGTATGAACGAATCTGCACTAAAACTAAATTATGATTCACACCGTACATGCATGATATACATGCTGGCGAATTCGACTGTACAGACTTTTTCGATTTCAGAATTAAATATCTGGCTTATTTCGCATTTTTCGACACATGTTCTTCTTAACTTTTATTATAATTTATAATTTATATTGAAATATATGTATAATATTTTTTTTTACACATTTTGTATAAATTCATAAATATTTGACAAAATCGTATTATCTCGTATTAAAACATGTCATACATATAGGATCTGGCACGAGTTGTCATATCATACCATATTTTATAAAACGAGTTCAGGAATTTTGTTAGTAAGCGAGCCTTTGGCGAGCTTACTAACGAATTTCCTGGACGAGTTAAAAAAATATGGTATGATATGACAACGAGTGTCAGATCTTTTTTATCACATGCTTTTAAATGAGCAAATTAAATAAATATTTACGCAAACATAATGATGAATCCTGAATGTGGTTTACATTTCGTGACGTCATATGAGCAAAATAACAAAATGCGATTGGTCAATTAACGAAAACTAAGCCAATGAAAACGCTTAAAAATGTTGTATTACACATGTGTAATAAAAACAATATGTAATGGTTGTATTACATGGGAAACAGGGTATAGCATGTGATAAACTAGGTCAGACAACAAAGCCGGATAATGCCCATCTGTGCCACAGTAAGTCTGCCTCTGTAGCTTTGGCGACCCAACGTAGCAAACTCAAACCAGGTTTTTTATGACAATCAATCAAAATATCATTATCATCATAAATTTTCTAGCCTAATATTGAGCGTGAAGTTATCGTAGATCATTATAGAAATGTAGAGCTCCACACCGAACCCACAAAATATTTTTTGCGCGTCCTTTTATATTACTTAGTGCATTATACTTAGAGGCTGTGTTCTAATATATAGACATTATGTTCGTATTGCGTTATGTGCATACATATACTGTATATCATGTTATAATTCATGTTCC
The DNA here is from genome assembly GCF_020536995.1 of Dreissena polymorpha. NCBI lineage: Eukaryota > Metazoa > Mollusca > Bivalvia > Myida > Dreissenidae > Dreissena > Dreissena polymorpha. Next base: position 172,700,822 of record NC_068355.1, read on the forward strand.
ATTTTGTTGCCTACCATGATAGACTCACGAAACATCAGGTTTATATAGTTGTATATTGAGATGCAAACATTTTAAAATATCAGGTTTTCTATGCCAACAGTGCAGCATAAATATCTTTCTTTGAACGTAATATCTCTCAGAATATCAAGGTCAGTCTGTGGTCCGCTATTCTGGATATCTTTATATCGAAAAGAAACGTTATTTTATACTTATGAAGGAGGCATATTTCGTTTAAAACCGGTGTCTCCAGCTAGTGACACGCGTCGATTGCAACAAATGTCAAAATTTCGCATTGTACAGCATGTGCAGGCGGTAGTTTGATCATTCATGGTGTATTTTAAAATAACTTACCACTAATTATATGGACACGGCTTTTCTTGTGCATGACCTAAGAATCACCTAGTTGAATGGTCATCATCTCACATTGAGATCAATTCAACAATATGGAAATAATACAGCTTGTGAAGACCATAACTTCCTAATTCATCTGTAAAATGGACAGCATGGGTAAATGGTAGTTCATTTTATTTATGAATTATTTCTATCATAAGCAACGTTTATATTTCTTAAATCACAAAATCACACAGAATGTCTTAGTGAACTTTTAACAACGATATTGCAATAATGATTGATCGTTTAAATTTGGTTTATTTCAATATGACTCTTTTATGATCCTAAAATTCCTCAAGTTATGTATGAGCAAATAAATATATAAGAATAATGTAACTCCTGAAAAAATATAAGGAATGACATTCGATAAAGCCAGATAATTACACACAGAACAGAACTGATAAGTTAAGTAGACTTAAGCATATAAAGCTCATCGTTATAAACAAACATATACAATAACAGCATGCGTTTGAAGAAAATATATAAAATATATAATTTCGAACAAAGATCAATTTAAAAATACACGTAATAAAACTAAATGTTTTCGTGAGCGTGTCACATGTTAGTAAATACATAATGACCATATCATGTCTAACATAGGTGCGTGAAGTTTGCTCGCCGTTCGACGTTCGACATTAGCTCAACATTCAAATTACCGAATGTCGAGCTGGCTCGGCATTCCAGCTCGACATTCAGTTCGGCATTTGCATATAGTGTTGTATGCTTATTTTCGAATGTCGAGCTGGCTCGGCATTCCAGCTCGACATTCAGTTCGGCTTTCGCATATAGTGTTGTATGCTTATTTTCGAATGGCGAGCTGGCTCGGCATTCCAGCTCGACATTCAGTTTGACATTCGGATATAGTGTTGTACAATTGTTTTTGAATGTCGAGCTGGCTCGGCATTCCAGTTCAGCATTCAGTTCGGCATTCGCATATAGTGTTGTATGCTTATTTTCGAATGTCGAGCTGGCTCGGCATTCCAGCTCGACATTCAGTCGGCATTCGCATATAGTGTTGTATGCTTATTTTCGAATGTCGAGCTGGCTCGGCATTCCAGCTCGACATTCAGTTCGGCATTCGAATATAGTGTGGTATGCTTATTTTCGAATGTCGAGCTGTCTCGGCATTCCAGCTCGACATTCAGTTCGGCTTTCGCATACAGTGTTGTACAATAATTTTTGAATGTCGAGCTGACTCGGCAATATAGCTCGACATTCAGTTTGACATTGTCGACATTCCGTTCGACATTCGGAGATAGTGTTGTACATATTTTTTTAATGTCGAGCTGGCTCGACATTCCAGCTCGACATTCAGTTCGGCATTCGCATATAGTGTTGCATGCTTATTTTCGAATGTCGAGCTGGCTCGGCATTCCAGCACGACGTTCAGTTCAGCTTTCGCATATAGTGTTGTACAATAATTTTTGAATGTCGAGCTGGCTCGGCATTCCAGCTCGACATTCAGTTCGGCATTCGCATATAGTGTTGTATGCTTATTTTCGAAAGGCGAGCTGGCTCGGCATTCCAGCTCGACATTCAGTTCAGCATTCGCATATAGTGTTGTAAGCTTATTTTCGAATGGCGAGCTGGCTCGGCATTCCAGTTCGACATTCAGTTCGGTATTCGCATATTGTGTTTTATGCTTATTTTCGAATGTCGAGCTGGCTCGGCATTCCAGCTCGACATTCAGTTCGGCATTCGCATATTGTGTTTTATGCTTATTTTCGAATGTCGAGCTGGCTCGGCATCCCAGCTCGACATTCAGTTCGACATTCGTATATAGCGTGTACAATAATTTTTTAATGTCGAGCTGGCTCGGCATTCCAGCTCGATATTCAGTTCGACATTCGGAGATAGTGTTGTACAATTTTTTTTGAATGTCGAGCTGGCTCGGCATTCCAGCTCGACATTCAGTTCGGCATTTGCATTAAGTGTTGTATGCTTATTTTCGAATGTCGAGCTGGCTCGGCATTTTAGCTCGACATTCAGTTCGGCATTCGGATATAGTGTTGTACAGTTGTTTTTGAATGTCGAGCTGGCTCGGCATTCCAGCTCGACATTCAGTTCGAAATTCGGAGATAGTGTTTAACAATTTTTTTGAATGTCGAGCTGGATCGGCATTCCAGCTCGACATTCAGTTCGGCATTCGCATATAGTGTTGTATACTAATTTTAGAATGTCGAGCTGGCTCGGCATTCCAGCTCGATATTCAGTTCGGCACTCGCATATAGTGTTGCATGCTTATTTTCGAATGTCGAGCTGGCTCGGTATTCCAGCTCGACATTCAGTTTGGCATTCGCATATAGTGTTGTATGCTTATTTTCGAATGGCGAGCTTGTTCGGCATTCCAGCTCGACATTCAGTTCGGCATTCGCATATAGTGTTGTATGCTTATTTTTGAATGGCGAGCTGGCTCGGCATTCAGTTCGGCATTCACATATTGTGTTTTATGCTTATTTCCGAATGTCAAGCTGGCTCGGCATTCCAGCTCGACATTCAGTTTGGCATTCGCATATAGTGTTGTATGCTTATTTTCGAATGGCGAGCTTGTTCGGCATTCCAGCTCGACATTCAGTTCGGCATTCGCATATAGTGTTGTATGCTTATTTTTGAATGGCGAGCTGGCTCGGCATTCAGTTCGGCATTCACATATTGTGTTTTATGCTTATTTCCGAATGTCAAGCTGGCTCGGCATTCCAGCTCGACATTCAGTTCGGCATTCGCATATAGTGTTGTATGCTTATTTCCGAATGGCGAGCTGGCTCGGCATTCCAGCTCGACATTCAGTTCGGCATTCATATATAGTGTTGCATGCTTATTTTCGAATGTCGAGCTGGCTCGGCATTCCAGCTCGACATTCAGTTCGACATTCGGATATAGTGTTGTACAATAATATTTGAATGTCAAGCTGGCTCGGCATTCCAGCTCGACATTCAGTTCGACATTCGGATAGAGTGTTGTACAATAATGTTTGAATGTCGAGCTGGCTCGGCATTCCAGCTCGACATTCAGTTCGACATTCGGAGATAGTGTTGTTCAAATTTTTTTGAATGTCGAGCTGGCTCGGCATTCCAGCTCGACATTCAGTTCGGCATTTGCATATTGTGTTTTATGCTTATTTTCGAATGTCGAGCTGGCTCGGCATTCCAGCTCGACATTTAGTTCGGCATTCGCATATAGTGTTGTATGCTTATTTCCGAGTGTCTAGCTGGCTCGGCATTCCAGCTCGACATTCAGTTCGGCATTCGCATATAGTGTTGTATGCTTATTTTTGAATGTCGAGCTGGCTCGGCATTCCAGCTCGACATTCAGTTCGACATTCGGAGAAAGTGTTGTACAAATATTTTGGAATGTCGAGCTGGCTCGGCATTCCAGCTCGACATTCAGTTCGGCATTTGCATATAGTGTTGTATTCTTATTTTCGAATGTCGAGCTGGCTCGGCATTCCAGCTCGACATTCAGTTTGGCATTCGTATATCGTGTTGTATTCTTATTTTCGAATGTCGAGCTGGCTCGGCATTCCAGTTCGACATTCAGTTCGGCATTCGCATATTGTGTTGTATGCTTATTTTCGAATGGCGAGCTGGCTTGACATTCCAGCTCGACATTCAGTTCGGCATTCGCATATAGTGTTGTATGCTAATTTTCGAATTGCGAGCTGGCTCGGCATTCCAGCTCGACATTCAGTTCGACATTCGGATATAGTGTTGTACAATAAGTTTTAAATGTCGAGCTGACCTATGGACGACCAACCGAAGACCGACGGACGACCTACGGACGGGAGAGGGATAACCGATGGACCATCGACAAACGGATCAGGGACGACCGATGGACGACCGACGGACGGACAAGGAAAGACAATTGACGACCGTTGGACGGCCAACAGCTGGACGAGGGACAACGGATGGATGACAGATTAACGAGGGACGATCGATGAACGACCGATGAACGACCGATGGACGACCGACAGTTGGGCGAGGGACGACATATGGACAATGACGGTTGGACGAGGGACGATCGATGGACGACCGATGAACGACCGATGGACGACAGACGGTTGGGCGAGGGACGACATATGGACGACCAATGGACGACCGACGGTTGGACGATGGACGACGATGGGCGACGATGGACGATAGATGGACGACCGATGGACGACCGATCGGTTGTCCATCGGTCTTACATCGGGCGTCCGTCGGGCGTCCATTTGTTGTCCATCGATCGTCCATCAGTCGTCCATCGGTCGTTCATCGGTCGTTCATCGTTTGTCCATCGGTCGTCCATCGTCAATCCGTCGGTCGTCCATCGGTCGTCCATATGTCGTCCTTCGCCCAACCGTCGGTCGTCCATCGGTCGTTCATCGGTCGTCCATCGATCGTCCCTCGTCCAAACGTCATTCGTCCATATGTCGTCCCTCGCCCAACTGTCGGTCGTCCATCGGTCGTTCATCGGTCGTTCATCGGTCGTCCATCGTCCAACCGTCGGTCGTCCATCGTTCGTCCATATTTCGTCCTTCGCCCAACCGTCGGTCGTCCATCGGTCGTTCATAGGTCGTCCATCGATCGTCCCTTTTCCAACCGTCATTCGTCCATATGTCGTCCATCGCCCAACTGTCGGTCGTCCATCGGTGGTTCATCAGTCGTCAATCGGTCTCCCTCGTCCGACTGTTGGCCGTCCATCGGTCGTCCATTGTCTGCCCTTGTCCGTCCGTCGGTCGTACATCGGTCGTCCCTTATCCGTCTATCGATCGTCCATCGGTTATCCCTCTCCCGTCCGTCGGTCGTCTGTCGGTCTTCTGTTGGTCGTCCATCGGTCAGCTCGACATTTTAAAAATATTGTACAACACTATATCCGAATGTCAAACTGAATGTCGAGCTGGAATTCCGAACCAGCTCGACATTCAAAAATAAGCATACAACACTATATGCGAATGCCGAACTGAATGTTGAGCTGGAATGCCGAGCCAGCTAGACAATCAAAAACAATTGTACAACACTATATCCGAAAGTCGAACTGAATGTCGAGCTGGAATGCCGAGCCAGCTCGACATTCGAAAATAAGCATACATCACTATATGCGAATGCCGAACTGAATGTCGAGCTGGAATGCCGAGCCAGCTCAACATTCAAAAAAATTGTTAAACACTATCTCCGAATGTCGAACTGAATGTCGAGCTGGAATCCCGAGCTAGCTTGACATTCGAAATAAGCATACAACACTATATGCGAATGCCAAACTGAATGTCGAGCTGGAATGCCAAGCCAGCTCGACATTCAAAAAAATTGTACAACACTATCGCCGAATGTCGAACTGAATGTCGAGCTGGAATGCCGAGCCAGCTCGACCTTCGAAAATAAGCATACAACACTATATCCGAATGTCGAACTGAATGTCGAGCTGGAATGCCGAGCCAGCTCGACATTTGAAAATTAGCATAAAACAGTATATGCGAATGCCGAACTGAATGTCGAGCTGGAATGCCAAGCCAGCTCACCAATCGAAAATAAGCATACAACACTATATGCGAATGCCGAACTGAATGTCGAGCTGGAATGTCGAGCCAGCTCGACATTAGAAAATAAGCATGCAACACTATATGCGAATGCAGAACTGAATGTCGAGCTGGAATGCCGAGCCAGCTCGACATTCCAAAAATTGTTAAACACTATCTCCGAATGTCGAACTGAATGTCGAGCTGGAATGCCGAGCCAGCTCGACATTCAAAAACAATTGTACAACACTATATGCGAATGCCGAACTGAATGTCGAGCTGGAATGCCGAGCCAGCTCGACATTTGAAAATAAGCATACAACACTATATGCGAATGCCGAACTGAATATCGAGCTGTGATGCCGAGCCAGCTCGACATTAAAATAAAATATACAACACTATCTGCGAATGTCGAACTGAATGCCGAGCTGGAATTCCGAGCCAGCTCCTCGCCATTCGAAAATAAGCATACAACATTATCTCCAAATGTCGAACTGAATGTCGAGCTGGAATGCCGAGTCAGCGCGACATTCGAAAATAAGCATACAACACTATATGCGAATGCCGAACTGAGTGTCGAGCTGGAATGCCGAGCCAGCTCGACATTCAAAAAATATTGTACAACACTATCTCCGAATGTCGAACTGAATATCGAGCTGGAATTCCGAACCAGCTCTACATTCAAAAATAAGCATATAACACTATTTGCGAATGCCGAACTGAATGTCGAGCTGGAATGCCGAGCCAGCTCGACAATAAAAAACAATTGTACAACACTATATCCGAATGTCGAACTGAATGTCGAGCTAGAATGCCGAGCCAGCTCGACATTCGAAAATAAGCATACAACACTATATGCGAATGCCAAACTGAATGTCGAGCTGGAATGCCGAGCCAGCTCGACATTCAAAACAATTGTACAACACTTTATCCGAATGTCGAACTGAATGTCGAGCTGCAATGCCGAGCCAGCTCGACATTTGAAAATAAACATACAACACTATATGCGAATGCCGAACTGAATGTCGAGCTGGAATGCCGAGCCAGCTCGCCATTCGAAAATAAGCCAGTGCCGTAGCCAGACCCAAATTTAAGCCGAGGCAGTATCTAAGGTCCTTCTAGGGGGGTCCGGGAGCATGTCCCCCCCCCCCCTCCGTAAAAATCTTTTATATTAAGAACGTCTCTGGTGCGTTTTAAAGGCCATTTAAACTACATTTTATACCTTAATTATCGAAATCGTGAACGCTACATATTACCGTTTGGTTTCAATAAAGTTAACAAAAACAAATCTGCTACAAGTTCATTGTCAATTTTATATTGTGGTACCATGAACGGTGTTTGACGTGACAATGATGTAACAAACTTCACTACATAAAAATAGTCATATACTTCATTTGAAGTCAGATAGAAAAATGAAAAAAATGAGACGCTGCTCTCTCATACAAGCCATAGTACACTTCAACACCGTTATTTCGAACACCGATAATCCGAAGTCACCGTTATTTCGAAGTATTTTTCGGGTCCCGATTTTGGTTCTTCTTTGTTTAATGTAAAATTTCATTGTTAATCCGAACTTTGTTAAACCGAAGACATCGTTAATTCGAAGTGATTCAGACGGTCCCAACACTATAATTCGCACCTTATTATCAATCCTTAATCCGAAGTCAAAACTGCAAAATACTGAGCGTAATTTCACACCTTTGTCGTGCCTCGTCAAATGCCGATAATTACACCTGTGTCGTCTGCGCGAACGCCGGTGTTCAGAGAGAGATCGCGTACTAGTTAAAAAAAAAGTTAATTCATTTCCGAAAATGTATTAATATGTATGTATGCCTGATAATTTGTGCTATTCATTATATTTTATATGTTTTGTAATAAGACAAAAATAAAAACAAGAAAAAAAATCGTTTTATTCCTCCGTTTGTTACAAGTGGAAATCTATTTCTATCTGACTAGTTTACGCATTTCAGTAATCGTGTAACCGAACCATGTGAATTCCACAACGTTTCATTTTTTACAGAATCCAAGTAGTCTTCTTTCAAATGTTTATTTCGAATTATCGTTAATCCGAAGTTTTCTTAACGGTCCCGACGACTTCGAAATAACGGTGTTGAAGTGTATGTATATGGATAATAGAATGTGCTTTACATATTTATTATTGAAATACTTAAATAAAATAGAACTACCTTATAATATGAAGAAACAGATCTATCAAACATTTTAGCGAATAATGCTTCGTGAACATGTTTTATTATTCTTCAACTTTTAAATATCAATCTTATTGAACGCTAATTCAACTCTCCTGTCTCCAGTCGAATCCCACATTTGTAGAATTTGTTTTCGATCAACTCGAATGTGTTTATGCACAAACATTAAAGCGATGCCATTAAGTCGTTCCTCTTTCATAGTAGAACGTGTCCACGTTTTAAGCCTTCGCAATGCGCTAAAACTCCGCTCACATGTACAAGAACCAATAAAAAAAATATTTCTTAAGTTAACATCAAATGAGCTTTTGCAAACTTGCTGTTGTAGTTCAGACAGTTTCACCGTTAAAAAAATCGTGGACGTTTGTTTTTCCATTTAGAGCTTGAAAGCACAATATGGCTCTTAAAAGAAATATTTAAATGCATTAAATCAAAAGCGTTTTTAATCATAAACACATATAAAAAGGATCATTGCTGGAATTTACTTAAACACGGACCTACTGGGATTCGAACCAACGTAGTGACAATATAATAGTGAGTAATGGATACAGAGTCTGACGCCGTACCGATTGCGTCACAGGGGCATATTGCTTATCATGAGGAGTACAAATATTTAACTTAAATGAGTAAAGTTTTTGGCCATTTTTCAATTTTCTTGTGTAACATTTTGTTTAAGCACTGCGCCATCATTTTCTGTCAGTTGACAGTTCTATCATCAACGCTCTATCATCAACTTCATTGACTAGATGTATTAAAAAGAAAAGACTTGAACTTCTTGATATCAAAAAAGTTTAATACGCGGGATATCATAATTTGAAAATTATTATGTAAACAAAGATTGTTACCACCTGAAACGGTCCCGGATTAAACTCGACGCCGGCCATAAAGAGGAGAATTCCAATAAAGGCGAAAACGCCAACCACCCGAAGTGTGTCTAGGTCCAAAATAGACCCAGACCTGGCCGTAAAACACCCGATCCTCGCTCGGTACGTTCCGATGTCTACAATGATTGTAACATCGAAGTGTACAGTGCGACGCTTTGTTTAATATACGGATTTTCCTAATCATTTTGCTGAGCCATTTGGAATTAATTGAAGTTATTAAAATGAAATAATTATCTGCCTCAACATGAACCAATTGTACTCAATGATAATATTTGTTTGTGAATATCATAGTGCCTCAAATTCATTAAATTGCCTCAATTTCTTATATAGATTTTATTCTTTGACATAAATTTTCCTTTTTTTCCCTTGCAATCTAAACATTGCTCTGCAAATTTTAGCCGAGGCAACTGCCTCGGTGTGCCTCAGCGTGGCTACGGCGCTGTAAGCATACAACACTATATGCGAATGCCGAACTGAATGTCGAGCTGGAATGCCGAGTCAGCTCGACATTCAAAAACAATTGTACAACACTATATCCGAATGTCGAACTGAATGTCGAGCTGGAATGCCGAGCCAGCTCGACATTTGAAAATAAGCATACAACACTATATGCGAATGCCGAACTGAATGTCGAGCTTGAATGCCGAGCCAGCTCGCCATTCGAAAATAAGCATACAATACTTTCTCCGAATGTCGAACTAAATGTCGAGCTGGAATGCCGAGCCAGCTCGACATTCAAAAACAATTGTACAACACTTTATCCGAATGTCGAACTGAATGTCGAGCTGGAATGCCGAGCCAGCTCGACATTCGGTAATTTGAATGTCGAGCTGGAATGTCGAACGTCGAACGGCGAGCCAACTTTACTACAATATCATGTACCTATGTTTCTTTGCAAGAGAAATGTTATCATTGTAAACTATATATAATAATACATACAAAACAGGATAAGTGATTGGATAATAAATATGCTCCTTGCGTCTCTGTCAAATTAAATAAAATGGAACAAAGCTAGTGTGAAATAACAATAAAAAACATCAAGAAAATCAGTCGTAGGTACATACATTTAGATAATTACATAACATCACATACAACACGGCATAAAACTTTCCAAATAATTGATTGTGAACTCAGGTGACCGCTGAAGATTCTCCTGTTTGCACATATATATAATCACATGAAGTTACTTTTTTTAGCTTGGACAATGCATATTCTGTGTGGTTTGATTTAAATTTTGTATTGTTGAAGAAGCTTTTTTTTTTTATTTTAGATAGACGAATATTGGAGATATTTACATGGAGAGATTTCTTAGATGTAAGTACATGAATTCCGCCCTTTTGCCATATCGTGATAAAAATAGAACACACGAAAACACTATCAAATGAATGATTTCTTTAAATGAAAATATTTAAAATTTTCAATTAAAACAAAACGCTCACATCCTTAAACAATAAACATTAAACTGAAGAGAATATTAAAAAACTTATTTAACTTAAACAACTACATCTTATTGAGTCTTTTGGTTCCAATATGCCTGACAGTGGTCGAGTAACATTTCGAAATACATATATTTCAAGACTATCTTTAACAATCTGGCTGAAATAAATATTCAGAGGTCTTCGAAACGTGAACAAATGAACTCGTACTGTGGTTTCTGTAACACAAAAAGCGGTAACGGAATAGCAGCGGTAACTTGAGTCATTAAATAGTCAAAATTGACCTCTAGCACGCCGTATTGTCTCGATCATAATAAAGAAAATCTCAAAGCTCAAACGAACGTTATTATACGTACCGCGTTGTTTGTTCATGGTGGTTATTTGTGGAAATTTTTTTTTAAATGGCAGGCTTGTATCATTTATGATAAAGTAATGGTCCGCACAAACCGTGTTTAGTACCAACTGCAGACTTCGGGACAATAAGATAGGCAATATTGATGTTATAAGTTTATTTTAGTCATACATGTATGGGGTGATTTACGTAGTTTTGCTTTATAACTTGATTTTGTAGACTTGGGATTTTCACCTTTACAGCGGTTAATTGTTTATTATAAACGAGTTAGTATCTTCATTTTTAATTATCTGCAACAATTGTACTAACAGTTGTACCAATATTTCATCCTTTTGTGTATTCGTTTTTTACAAGTTTTTGTGTGTGTTCATTCTGTTTAATTATTTTCTTTTCCAAACAATCATATAATATTTTGCATTGTACCCCAGCTTCAATTATGTCATCTGAGTCAGTTTGGTCAGGCAGTTCAACTAGACTTGTATTCTTTTTTGTATGGTATCCCTGTTTAGAGAATACATGCCAGCTCTTTTGAATCATGCCTGGACATTACCAGTCTTAACGTGCTGTGTCTGGTTAATTTGTCCATTGCATAGAGATTTAAGAAATCTATTGTTACCTAAATATTATCTACGCTGGTCTTCTATTATAAAATTTAAGCAACTGATGTCTACTTCGAATAGAAAAACATTACTTAACTTGGCTAAATTTACTAGAATGGCATTTAATTTAAGATCTAGTCACAATTAGTATTATGTATATATATATGTATATTGATTATTGTTGTTTTGTTTTTTTGTCAACATTCGCACAACCATTAATCATTATTTCATGTCCATCATATACACCATACTTTTCATCACAATTGTTGTATATGCATTTATTCACACCGTCATTACATGTATTATGTATGTTATTTGGCTATGTACAAATGTATTTGTCAATAAAATTGACTTGACTTGACTGGGTAATTGCAGTAGCAGTTTGTCACATTAGGTTTGGACATGCAGAGCTGTGTAAACGTTGGAAAAACCGATAACCGGACAAATAAAGGGGCGGCACTATATGACTTGTCTGAGGTTATAATTAAAAGCTAAATATTGTTAGATTTCACTCAGTAAACGAGACGCTCTGAGACGAATCAGCGAGGAGCTTCCATCTGGCAATGGTACAATCTCATCTGAACGACATAATAAGTATTTTATGAAATGGTTTACAATCTTTGCATAATCTAAACCGATGAACATAAAACCAATCACTTGTGCATCAGTCGATTTGCAGGTGCAACGCAAAATGGTGAAATAAAACCAAGCAAACAATTTGGTCACTGCAGGTGAACAATCGTAAGATATTGGAATAAATCAGGGTGGATTGTGCTCACAGAAGGTTTCTGTCTAATCTACGTTTAACTCAAGATACTGTTTTTCAATAATAGTTTGTTAAGGCATGAATCGAAATTATCAATATAGTCCATGCAAATACACAATTGTTTTCATTTTAGTATTCCAACTCTAAATACGGATGGTTAATTTTCTTAATTTTTACGACCAACTGCTTCTAAAATACTCTTACAAATGGATATACATATAATTCTTGTTTGGCTATTTTACTAAGGCTTTTTTGCTTCTTAACAGCGTTGTAAGCAATATTCAAAAGATTGATTGTGAGGGGACCTACGCTTCTTACGACAATGCTCATAAAGTGCTTATTTTTCTTAGAAATAAAAAGGACATACGAATCATCTAAAGGTTCTACGAACAATTAAAATGTATTACATAAATCACCATCAGTGCGTAATACTTCCATGCAGCTTTTTTGAAGTCTTACTAAATCAACAGACGGAAGCACACATTCATGATTTCTAATTTCAAGCAATAAATAAAATCGAAATATCGGATAAAACTAGGGTTAAGCATATATTGTATTAAGAGTAATCGGTGTGTGATAATGTTATGTACCTGTTTGAAACGCATTATTCTTTCCAAAATCAAATCTCTTAATCGGCCACCAAACAAAAACAAAATGTAATTGCAACGATATCAAATAAATACCATAGCCAATAATCTGAATCTGTAAAAATCAAGTTTAGTTCCGAAAAATCAGATTAAATACATTTATTATTCGAGAGTCTTATTTATTAGTCTACTGCATTACATACGCCACACTTCTGTATCAAGCCTTTATCCTCTTCCGACCAGTAAGACTATTATAAGCCATTATGAAGCTCAGTTAAGTAGCAGTTACTTTGTTTTTCTAAACCGTATTAGCCAATTTGACACAAATGATGTCTGGCTCCAATTAATCTTGATATAACGATCAGATAAACTTGTGAACATAGTAGCATTCTGCCACAGTCAAGAATTAGACAGGGCTTATTTTTTATTACTAACAAGACAGTTTAAACGACACTGGTATCAAAACGGTTATAAAGGGATGGGAATATTGTAACATATATAAGTGATCGGTGCTTATTTGTTTGAAGCAAGATGTGGCTATACACACGCGAAAGTTATTGTTTTATTTATGGACAATATTCGGAGAACGTATAATTTATTTAAGAGAGGTTGGCCGTATCTACCAACGGTTACAATGTTGTGATAATTTTCCGGAATGTGTTTGTGGTTTAACTAGCGTGCGGTTCATACAACTTGTAAAATATATCAACCAATCATGAACTAAAAGCTAATTTGCTTCCGATATGAAAGTAAATATTATTAAGAATAGTACAAAGCAAGCCATTGTGATTTTCCAATTATTACCATTTAAAAGATCTAAACCATGAAAACGTACAATATACTGTGTAATATATTTATTTTTAAACAAACCAGATTCTCTTATGTAATACTATTATCTACATAATAATAAACCGTACCAATAAATGAGATATCTCCGTTTAGAATAATTAGTTTGTTGCCTAAGGCACTAATCGAACAGCTTATTGTAATTGAAAAAACAACATTCAAAACAACATGATCACATCTGTCACAGGTTCTTGGCTTATGGAGTGAATGCCTAAAGCACTTATTAAACAGAATATTGTAATTGAAACACCAAATTGCAAAAAACGTTATAAATATTCACAGCTGTCACATATGCTTCGCTTTAAGTATGAATGCAATACATCTTTTCCGAGCGATTATGTTTGGGAAACCTCTTACTTTCTCATCTGTTCTCACAGCCAGAGTTGATCCCCAGCGTCTGACGAATGACACCAAACGATGAAACATGAAGACCTATTCTATTCTGGTCATTTGTGGAGCATATTTCATTGCTACATCGAAGGCAGTCTATATACCAGTGCTTGATTATTCACTTACATAGAATACGACGTATGTCCCGATTCTATTCATACCTATACGATCTGCTCGTATAAATTAAATTGAGTTTTAAAAAGTGGTTTCTATTTTCGGTGAAATGTCACAACACACATTTACAACTTTTATTAACTATTGAAGTAAGAGAAATTAAGTCAAACGTAAGTCAATCTGTTTTTTTTAAGTAATGGTGTCATTTATACCTTTCTTTAAATGACAAATACTTTATTATTTACTCATTTCTTTGCATTTTTTAACATAAGGATTAATGAATATTGGCGTGTATTGACATTATTATTTATTTACAAGAGAAAATTTATTTGTGTTGCTCGTATACAGTATGAACTGAGATTACAGGATATATACGGTTCATTTTAAGATTTTGTACCACTGGTGTTATTGATTTAAACGAAAGCGTACTAGTAGTTTGTTTAAAAAATCAAAATTGTTTTTTAGTAAGGAGAATATGTTTTATTCCTAATGGAGCCTTAACAATTCCTAGGCAAAAAACAGTTAGAGTACCTAAACAACTACTTTTTCATAATTTGGTTATCGGCGTGTGTGTCTTTTAAATAATGCTTCAATAAGTCGATTTACAATGGCAAACACGGTATAAACTTGAAGCCTGTCTTAAGTGCACTTTTGGTACGAAAGCAATCGGCTACAATCACAGCAGATAAATTCTCTCTAAACGCCAAACACAATCAATCATCTTGGTTAATGTTATTTGTTATTTTTTGTTGATCACTGAGGTCCATTTCAGACGCATCCTTAATAAGTTCCTTACGTCATATTTCAAGGGACTTGTGCATAGTTTGGTGAAATGACGATTTTCAAAATAATAACCATAGTTTCAAACAAAAAAATATTCATTATGTTAAGAAAACGAAATAAAACTCTCGAATTAAAAAGATAAAATATTAGTTTATTAATCTGAAGGGATAATCACGTGAAAGTAAATATGGCGACGTCTATTCCGAGACAAGTATTTTTCGCCGTTTTATACCCTTTTATAGGTTTGTTTAATTTTTAAATATCGCTCACTTTCCAGCCAATATCAGTAAGGTAGTAAATAGCGTTTATATCGTATTGATATTCGCCGTAAAATGTTTATCTCGACCTTATTTGTTACGATTTTTTTTAGCGGGAACTGTAATTGTGTGATCCCCTCAAGAAAATTCGTAGCCAGTAAGACTCACTTCTGACGCTTGAAGCAATCGGCGTTGATTGTTGACACGTAAGACGAGTAGTTGCAAAAAAACTGAGCCAATTGTTTGAACAGCCATTCTAACTGTTTGGAAGTGTTCCGAATATACGTGAACTAAATTGTTTCAACCCGTTTTTCGTGCTAAAGTCGATTTGGCGTTAATGTGGTACGAATAGCCATTCTCAGTTAAGCGAACTCACGTTTAAAGGTTTTTACATAATTTTATTTTTATTATAAATTGTAAATGAAATAGATATCATAATGCAGTTTGCAACTCATAAAAGTTATGCAATGACAGAGGTCATACTTCTATAAAACGATTCGAATTGTTTTAAGACCTTTAATTTGATGGTAAGACAAGAAATACATAGAACAGCCGACAGTGTTGCTCCTGATCTCACTGCGTTGATGCGCAAGCTGGGCTTTGTGCGTTTGATACATTACAAGACTTTTGTTTGTTCATACGTTTATATAATGAGTGCGTCACGCAGAAAATAAATTGATTATCTGAACATAAGAAATCCACACGTCTAAACTGAGTGATTCCATAAGGTTGTTAGTCCAATTTTATTCATGCGGACTCATGCTAAAGCAACATATTCCAGAAAGACAACAGCGTAGCAGGAAATCATTTATTAAATATTGACTGAAATAGGCATTCCAATGTCACCAAAGTCGTAATTATAGCCATATACTGGTATCTGCATGGAAAAGGAACATAACCATGTCCTCTGTACGTTAAAAAAAACCTTTATTATATTTGCATACTGACACGCACACACACTTAAATTGTTTGTATTGCTGTTCTAATTTTGTATATTCGACAGCTCATTGTATGGAGTATCGTGTAGAACTTCGCGTATACCGCGTTCATTCAATTTATGTAATGTAATTATATTGTTAACAAGTTGTAAACGCTACTGACCTAGAAACTATGCATGACCAGATAAAATAGGTTGCTCGACCTCACTCAGCTTCATTGATATAAGACAATTTCTGTGTCCCATTGTGAGGACTCTGTCCAAATTTGGCCTTCGGTACATAATGAGTTTCAAATACAATCGTACAGAAGGATTTATTTAGGGCATTTTGAATTGTCAGACTGTAACTTATTCTTATTTTAGATGTTTAGAAAAGCAACCTTTGTTCTGTACGAAATACTTATTTTCAATTGTCAAGCACGCTTGTTATCAGCTCGATATAGGTGTCACAATAGCGATTTTGTGCCTGTGCGTGCGTCTGTTCTCTTATGCGTATTAGCGTTTGCACGTACGCCTGAGCTTGTTAAGACTTAACCATTATACTTTATTATGTAAATTGAAATACACACGAATAATCACCTTATTTTGGCAGCGTGTTGCGCATAAATTCCGTGTTCCGTAAACTCATTGACAAACGCAGAGGTCAAAGGCAAACTTTGGGAATAATACAGGCTATGCATACTAGTATTCCATCAATAATTTTGCAAATTTACAAAAAATTAGCGCAAATGTTCACGATATGGGTCTTGTTAGACCCATGGCCCTTGATCAAATTAATGCCATACGGTTTGAGACCAAATTTAAAATTTGATAATTATAGAGAAAAAGATCAAATTGGGACATAATAGATCAATGCCGGACAAAATCTAATTAACTCCATGTGGAGACGATGTGGAAAAAACTCTTGACGCTGGTCGAAAGGTCTAGACCACTTTTAGAGGTCAATCTGATATAAGGCGTGCTATAGATTTTAAGACTTTAACTTCATTAATTTCAGGTTTTCCTGTTGCTCGCTCGAAAATCAAAGGCAATTAAAAACAACTTGTTCAAATATATTTCTTAAATAATTTCTTCTTTGCATGGCAAACATCTAGGCATTTAAAATGTTCGTTTTGAGACCAAATTAAAAATTTGATAATAATAGAGAAAAAAATCAAATTGGGACATTAAAGATCAATGCCGGGCAAAAACTAATTAACTCCATGTGGAGACGATGTAGAAAAACTCTTAACGCTGGTCAAAAGGTCAAGATTACTTTTAGAGGTCAATCTGATATAAGGCGTGCTATAGATTTTAAGACTTTAGCTTCATTTATTTCAGGTTTTCCTATTGCTCGCTCGAAAGTCAAAGGCAATTTAAAACAACTTTTTCAAATATATTTCTTAAATAATTTCTTTTTTGCGTGGCAAATATCCAGACATCTAAAATGTAAGTTAACCAATTTTGCCCATACATTCTTTTCTACCAAAACTTGATCTTTATTAGAACAGACCACATCTCGTAAATTAATAAACGGAAAAATATATCGGTTAAAAGCATATCGGTAACATCCGAAAAACGATACTTTGAATGGGAGAGAATCCTATAAAAACTTAACACCTTTTGTCATTAAAAACAAAACAAGTTTTAATCATTAGAAAATAGAGAAACGACGATGGCGTTCCGGTTACCTATAACAAACAAATATTGTACGACGTATTTTTACAAAGTGACAGGAATACACACTCAAACCTCTTCTAAACGTGTCCATATCAACCCTAATGAGTTTGTATAGCACGAAAAGCTTTAACGGAATTGTAGTAGTTATTTTAGAGTCATTAAATACAGAAATCGATCACTAGCGGCACCGTATTGTCATCAATATAATTCAGGAAAATGTCCAACCCAAAGAGAGCGTACCGATATTAAAGAAATCTTTTTGATTTCCTTAAATTCTAGTTAACAGTGCATTTGGTAATGAATACGGTAACCGAATGGGTAATTGTTCAGTATTAATTGGTGTTTAAGTTATTTTCGATATTTCGATATGTTTTTGTAAATCCGAGAGACGCCGGTTTCTTTTACATAAACATGTTTTTATTGAAATTGAAATATCATAGTTCAGTGTCATATTCTTTGTATTTCAAATTTGCTAAAAAATGTATTTAATCATTACGTATCAGTAACGATTAAAATTTATTGCGCATTATTATTATCACAAAAGGCGTCACTGCGGGGAATCACGTGATCACAAAAGTACATCGTACGCACAAAATGGCGGAACTAGCTCTCGCTTAATGACGAAATCAAGGTATTCTCATATTTTATAATGTCAAAATAAATGATAACTATGCGCAGAGTACCCGCTTAGTCGCCTTGTGCACTCTGGTAATTGTCGTTTTTCTTAGATTTCTGTAGTTTTTTCAAACATTCAGGAACAATAAACAATGAAAATTGTACATCGTCTGAACATACTTTATTTGGACGTGTTTGCTATTCAAGACGACAAACAACGAAATAAATACAGCATTTTTTGCTTGATAACGTGCTTAGAATATTTTGTAAAAGGTTTTGCACGTTGTTTAAGCTTTCGTTTGATCTGTGGCGAGGAATTTGGAAAATAGTACATCGTCTGAACGTTTTTTGTTTGAGTACATCGTCTGAACGGTTTTGAGTACATCATCTGCTTCTGTTTTTACTTTTAATGCGATGTTTATCATAATAAAATTGTAATAACATCTGTGATAAGCCAATAACTTTATTTATAACGCTAGTATTCTTTTAATTTTACTACAAAAATTAATAGGCAAAGAAATCCTTCATGCCCATCTGTGAATGTGTGTTTATTCAATGTGTTAAAGAATGTATTTGCTGTTATATTGTCAACTGTATGCTATTATATTTACATTTCAGAACTGAGATCAGATTGTACTACACAAGGTCCAAGAAGACTTTACCATATATGCCAACAGCAAATCGAATCCGGTAATGTTCTCTCTTCATATCGATGGGCAAATAAATTAAGCCCTCAATATGAAGTGGACAAATTACACTGGATTGCTTTTGATTGTTTCATATTGAGAAATAAACAACAGTGAACGGAATGAAACAAGCTTCAGTAAGGGCAATTTTATAACTGCACTTCCATGACCACGAATATTTGTGCTTAGGTACAGCTGGCTTGGTTTGGACACGTCACCAGGCACGAATCTCTGTGCAAGACTGTTATCCAGGGCACGTTATAGGGAGGTCACGCGGAGGCCGTCAGAAGAAAAGCTGGCTGGATAATGTTAGAGTTGACTTCCCTTTCCATGGATGAATTACTCTAAGCAGCACACAACAGACCTGACTGGAGGAGGAGTTCTGTATTGTTGCCCCTCATTCCCCCCCCCCAACAGCCAAACCGGTCAAGGGATTGATGAGAAAATTATCACCGTGATATGACTTTAATAAATCTTGAGAATGACTGTGATAAAGAATTTATTTAATCGAACAGTCATATATTTGAATTTGTGAACATGCCAATCTATGTACTGTATATGAGCATAATCTTTACCTCTCTGACTATGACATAACCAATACAAAGTACTGGAAATTTAGTTTAGTGCAAATAAAAATTACATTTGTTTCATAAAACATATAACGTTAAGTTTCTTATTTTTAGCTCATCTGAGCACAAGGTGCTCATGGTGTGCTTTTAGGATCACCATTTGTCCTTAATGCGTCGTCAACATTTTTCCTTGTTAGCACTCAATAGGTAACATTTATTGCTTGATTGTCATAAAACTTGGTAAGAAAAGTTGTCCCAATGATATCTTTGTCGTGTTCGAAAGTTGGTCACACCAGGTCAAAACCTAGGTCCCTTGGTCAAAATAAAGATAAATATTGTTAACAATAGAATTCACATTTATCGTTCAATGTTCTTGAAACTTGGTCACAACGTATGTCTTAATGATATATCAGCTTTCTTTGAAAATGGTTCAGGTTCGTTGTAAAAGATGGCCGCCAGTGGGGCATATTTGCTCACATGGCTATAGTAAAACCTTTTTTACACTCTAGAAGTCACATTTATACTTCAATCTTCATGAAACTTGGTCCGAACATTTGTTGTTATGATACCTCGGCTAAATTCGAAAATTGTTACGGTCCGTTGAAAAACATGGCCACTAGGAAGCGGGGCAGTTTACCTTGTTAACGCTATCGTTTATAAAAAAAATATTGCTGCACTGATGTTGTCTATTGGAACTTATATCTTACAATGAAGAAAATACACAAATCACTAGTTGTAATGCACCACATGTTGAAGTGTACAAATGCATAATTTCAACATTGCACTAGGCTATCAACAGCAGTATATTCTGTATAGGAAGACATTCATGTATCGGGTATAATAGATATAAAATAGATAATAAATATAGAAGTCCTCAAAATGCTTTAATCCAGTAAATTCCTCTAGAAGCATCATAACTTGTGTAAAGTGTATTTACTGTTTTTTGCTAATGTCTTATATCTGTCCGCCCCCTTCCCTCCCCCCCCCCACATCACATTGGGCACATGTCCGGTAGGAAGTTATTTTATCAGTTATTTAGCTTCAATAAAATATTTTACTTCCTGCGTGTGGCCACTTCTGACCCCAGTCAAGATTAAATAACACATACATGTATCCGATGACCTCTATATGATGTTGCATATACAATATAACACTAGGTCATAATGACTTCTTTATTAACATTAATTTTTATTTCATGACATAACATTAACATAAGTTGTATTTGGCATAAAATAGCACAAAGCATTCTTAAAGCATTCGGAAAGTCTATAACAATTCATAAAATTGGTATTAAAAGGAGGTGGTAGAATCTGATAAGAGTTAATATTTGAGATGTAGATATACAACTATTTCATATCTTAGATACATTAGTACAAACTATTTTATGAAAATGAATCTCGTTAAATTGTCTGCTTGTGTTGTAGTATTCTCATAGCTTTGAGATTCACACGATATCGATTCCAATTAACTATTCGCTTTTCGTTTTGACTGATCCAGTGTTAATGTTTAAAAGAAAATCTGATTCAATAGCGTCATGAATGCCACGGCATATTTTTCATAAGATGGCTGCTGCTCAAAAAGAGCTCTTGCAGAAATGCTTTTCTTTGCTCACTTTTTGGGTGGAGATACTATGATAGATGTTATTTGTTGCAGACAAACTCCAGTGTGACATGCAGTTGACGAAATGCATTTTGGTGTAACTAATCGTATTGTTTGCGATGTTTTCAAGCGCTTTTCTTCAAGTGATGAAGCGATATACTTGGCATTTGGCGCATTCTAAAATAACAAAACAGCTATATATAACAGACATCTAATTATACCAATGTATTTTATGACATCAATATTTTATCTTCACGAAAATAATTATATATCGATAACCACATATATGTTATTCAGACTAACATTTAAATTTAATATTATATACTACATATTATATTATTGAAGCTTGACAAAATCACCGCAAGCTCAGAGCTGCCACTGTTTCGAGCCGAGCATTATATTTTTAATAAGGTCTCTCATGCGCCAAGTATGTAAAAAGAAATGTCACATGCGCCAAGTATGTAAAAAGAAATGTTAAGTTCAGTTTAGTTTTACTACAAACTACATTTGGTCTCTTTAAATATAAAGATGTGAAAAGCCAAGGATCTTTCGTCCAAATGACATGCCTCGTATAATATTATGTTCATGCCTTTATATATATAAATTACAACCTTTTTTGAGCGTGACTTGTATTTAATTTAATTAATTTAATTTAATAAAATTAAACACTATGTTCACATGTAAACGGAACGTCATTTGGACGAAAAATCGCTTGGCTTATCACAGATGTTATTTCAATTTTATTATGATAAACATCGCATTAAAAGTAAAAACAGAAGCAGTTCAGATAATGTACTCAAAACCGTTCAGACGATGTACTCAAACAAAAAACGTTCAGACAATGTACTATTTTCCAAATTACTCACCACAGATCTAAAAAAAGCTCAAACAACGTGCAAATCATTGTACGAAATATTCTAAGCATATTATAAAGCAAAAAATTTTTTTTTCGTTGTTTCTCATCTTGAATAGCAAACACGTCAAAATAAAGTATGTTCAGACGATGTACAATTTTCATTGGTTATTGTTCCTGAATGTTTGAGAAAACTGCAGAAATCTGAGAAAAACGACAATTACCAGAGTACATACGGCGACAAAGCGGGTAATCTGCGCATAGTTATCATTTATTTTGATATTATAAAATATGAGAATACCTGTACTTTTGTGATCACGTGATTCCCCGCAGTGAGGCGTGCATTGTCAAGTCTTTTCATGGAGTCATTTAATACCATTTTAGTCTTTTCCACATAACAAGTAACGTCTGAAAAGTTATGACATTTGATGGATAAAAATGATGTTTTTTACCTGAATAAATTCAATTATTTTTCTTTTCATATACATAAAACCTTTATTTGTTGGAATGTTATATGGTTTGAATGTCCCATTGAATACGAACTGCCTCGGCCTTCGGGATGCAAACATGGGTGTCAATGTTAATGTCATAACAAAATGGAAACGAAAATATGGTAAACTAATTCGAAAGAGTAAATCTCATCAAGAATTTTTTTTAGTTTGAGACCCATACTAAGTAGTATATATGTGAGTAGTAAAACTGACCCAGTAAGGAACCACTCGCATGGTTTGTTTTCATATTATTAAAAATGGTGGAATCTACAAACAACAAGTACCTTCGAATGCCATAACCGTTGGCACTAGTTTTAGTAAAACTAAATTTTAAATCGTGCAATTTTAAGGGCCAATTTTAACAAATGTCGGAACATTACTATGAAAATGTAGACCAAATAATAGTCATTCTGTTTCCTTATATATTACAACATTATGTTCGGTTTGAAGTGCATATAATGACTACGGAAATATGTACGATCACCTGGGAACTATTATATTTTTATGTTATAATTGAAAACAATAAATTTGTGCCAGAAAGCACTGTCTATTCTTCAATGACTCTCAAGTTACCAATGCACTTCCGCTATCGGTTTTTATTTCATGGAAACTCCATTACAAGTTGATTAGTCACCGCGCTGGAAAAGTTATGGTATGAAGTACTGTGATTGCCGAACATAATATTAATTGTTTGCATGTGTACAATAGTTGCTGGAAGAGGAAGTGTCGTACAATCAATGTAATGTTCTTTAGTTTTCCACATTTTTTTAACGTTCACTGCAAAGCTGAAGTATCGAAGACACACGTTTACAGACGAACACTTTTCACATTTGTTATTTGTAACTTTCTGCAACGCAACATATAAGTTTCGTTTTATCGTTTTTAAGATTTGTATTTAACAAAAAATTAATTGAATTTGTTCTTTTACTAAGGTACGTGATAAAGGTTTTCTTAGCCTCGCTTATTAAGTTTATCTGTAAACAACACTAACCTAGTATTCTTTCTATGAATAATGGATATAATACAATAATAAAACTACGTCGCGTGTAAGACATATCATATTAATTTCTCAGTAACTTCATCGTAATTATATTCCTGAAATAGCACTTGAATGCAAATAATTCTTTTTTTCTATGCTTTTCTATGTTATTCTATGCTATCAATTATTTTTAGGGGGTTTGCATACTTACGATTTTAATGTGTTCATTAAACGCTTTTCTTCTCACATAAATAAAATTACTTTATCTTAAACTAAACTAATTACTTTCTGATTCAAATCTTTAATTGTTAGTGAATTGAGAGTAGAGA
>NC_068355.1:172729637-172772137 GCF_020536995.1 Dreissena polymorpha
GTGTTGACGTTCAGTTGTTCGTGGGGACGACCGCTTGCATTTATCCATCTCTTACACTTCTTAAGATCTCTTTTCGGCTTTGGAAACGATATAAATTCAATGCCACCAACTAATCTGTCAGGATATCGATTGTCCGAGTTTCATAATCCCCATTGACACCGTTTTACCATTTTTATCTACGTTTTTTTTTTAAAGAGGAAAACAAAAGAAACTCGTTGAAATAAAAGTGAACCTAGACATAGCTTGTCTATGAAAATGGCGGACAGTTGTTTGCTAACTCGCGTGCCCGATTAATCGATCGCTGATTGGTAGATCAATTCTTAGATAAGGCTTTGATTGACAGGCGGCGTTATGTCAATTCTCCAACCACTTTATTACTGAAAACATTTTTTTCACAACACAATTTTCTTGGAAAAAACATGCGCCTGAACCATTTGATATGCGGAGCTAGTTTTCTTTAGACTTAAGGATATGTCAGTTTACATCAAATTAGAATTAAACCGTGTTTTCTTTACAAGAATAGATCGGATTCTGGCAGATGTAATAACATGTTTAACCCGAACATGATAGCAACAGAAGGAGCCATGTGTTGTAGTCAATTGTTATGGACTTAAATGAGAAGTAATATTTATTAACCCATTTATGCCTAGCGTCTAGAAAAAAGGCCTTGGCAAACAGCGTAGACCCAGATGAAACGCTGCATGATGCGGCGTCTTATCTGGGTCTGCGCTGTTTGCTTAAAGGAATTCTTGTAAGAAATATTATAAATATAAAAAATGAATATATTAGACATCCCTAATTTTGGAAATAAATTGATCTAATTTAGAAGGATGGGAGATTCCACTATGCATAAATAGGTTAATATTGTCAGTCAAATCGTCTTCAAAGCAGGAAATCAATGTAGAATTATAACCATGAATAGTTATAACTACTGTTACTTAGTATTTTACATTAAACTATCAACAAACATACATTTCCACAACATACCATGGATGTGAACCTTATAATTGCAATGATAAATACATTGAGAGAGAGAGAAAGAGAGAGAGAGAGAGAGAGAGAGAGAGAGAGAGAGAGAGAGAGAGAGAGAGAAGAGAGAGAGAGGAGATAAGATCCTATATCGAGAGAGAGAGCTATCGATATACACGATGCTCTCTCAGCGCTACGTACTCCTCTCATCTCTCTCTCTCTCCTCTACTCTCTCGCTCTCTCTGCTCTCTCTCTCTCTTCTTTCTCGCTCTCTCTCTCTCTCTCTCCTCTTCTCTGCTCTCGTCTACCTCTCTCTCTCTCTCTCTCTCTCTCTCTCTCTCTCTCTCTCTCTGCTCGTCTCTCTCTCTCGCCGCTCTCTCGCCTCTTTCTCTCTCTCTCTCTCTCTCTCTCTCTCCTTTCCTCTCTCTGCGTCTCTTCTCTCTCTCTCTCTCCTCTCGCTCTCTTTCTCTCTCTCTCTCGCTCTCTCCTCCTCTCTCTTCCCTCGGCTCTCTCTCTCTCTCCCCTCTCTCCGCTCCTCTCTCTCTCTCCTCTGCCTGTCGCTCTCTCGCTCGCTCTCTCTTTTAGGGTGGGGGAATCTCTTTTGCCGTTGTCGTTCTGCTTTTTTTCTGTCTGCTTGTATGTTTATAGACACCCCTATTCAATGCGGTAAAAAACATCACGCAGCTAAATTAAATCTCAAACAAGAAATAGTCTGTTCCAGGGATGCGGAAACTCCAGAGATATTAAATAGGACGTTTAGTAAGTTAATAACGTAAATTAGCATATACAGATAGGTATTTGATTACGGTCGGCCATACGTGCACTTGAGTATAATGCAAATCGAGAAGTGTCTGCATGAAATCAAGTAAATTATCTTACATACTTATATAATTGGACAGGATATTGTTCCACAGTTCCCTAGAACGTTGTAATTATAAATCATATTAAAGCTATGTCATACAAGCCAATGGGTATAACGTCGTATTTGTTCGATTTAAAAGGCCAGTCATAAATATCGTGTCAAACGCGGGATTGCGTGACCACTTTAAATCATTGTCCATAACAAAGATAACCAACGACGGTTATATTATGATTATTATTATTCAATATATAATATAACATCATGTTTTCCATATAATTTCGCAAACGCGATTTATTATGTCAAGCAACGTCTATAATGAAGTCCTTTAACACTAGTTGACTATGGACGGTGTTGTTCTTGTCGATAAGCCTGGTCCGGATTACTTATAGGAAAGGTCGCCGAAATTTCAACAATGCGTTGAGTTCGAGCCCCATAATAAGTAGCATAAATGACCCCCGTAGTAAAGGGCTCACATGGTTTGTTCTCCATGCCATAAACAATGACAGAAACAACTAAATCGGTAAATCGACGAGAAAATATAGACCAAACAATTCTTCTTTCTTTTGCATTATATATTACAACAATATATAGCTTAGTAGGTTTTTGAAGCGCATAAAAATGACTAGAAGAAATCTCTACAACCTCTTGGGCTTTGACATATTTCTGTGTTATAATTGAAAACAATCAATTCGTGGCAGACAGCCGTGTCTATTTAACAATCACTCTCAAGTTACCAATTCAATTCCGCTACAGAATTTTTTATGTCGAGAAAACCCCATTGCATATTGATTTGTCACCGTACAGAAAATGTTTTGGTATGAGTTACTGTCCTTGACGAACATGTTTTCTGAATTGATACATGAGTTGCTTATAAGGGTAGTTAATAGTGGTTTATTTCGACAATGCACGTCTAATGATGGGATAAAACGCCTAGATTTATTACCCTTCGGAATACAGGTGATTTTACATTAAGTTTAAGTTATAGATATATATTTTCAAAATTAAAAGCTTCATTAAATGATCTGATTAAAAAACAATCCTTTTTTAGAATATTTTATAAAAAATAAGCATTTAAGCAAGAACTGTTTATGCTTTTTTCACATATTCTTTTAAAATATAGAAGCTTCCCCTATAATTCTGAAACTTTCTATTGAATTCGACCCACTGGGGTTTAATCTATGGCAATTTATTCCTTTTACATATTTATTAAAACATTTATAACTACATTCAATTTTTTGCTTACAAAGAGACTCATAATAAGATGCTATTGTATTTAGGATACAGTTTTGCTCAAATTTATTTCACTATGATCTTTATTTTATTATTTTATTTTTTGTTATTGCATTAGTATATAGAGGCTGCCAAAATATTTAGATGGCGTTTAACCTTGTAAATTCCACTGAAATTGTGATCTTATCATACATTAACATATTCATATTGATAGCTGTCGACCTCTGGGCCACTAGATAGACAAGTTCGAGGTTATTAGTTTATTTCATTCATACATGTATGGGTTGATTTATGGTATTTTTCTTTATTACTTGATTGCTTTGACTATAGTTGTTCCATTTAAAAAGCCGAAAATTGTTTAATTAGAAGTCAGTCACTTCCTCCGTTAACTATATAAATAAATTGTACTAATATTTCTTCGACTTTTTTTTAAAAACTTTTACAATTGTTTTTATTAACTTCATTGTGTTCCTTTTGCGGCAAATAAATCATATCCTGCACTTCAGCTTCAATAATTGAATCCAAGTCCTGTAGATATTCAATTCAGCAGGAATTTGTATTCTCTATCGGTATTATGTCTTAGTTTGAGAATAAATTCCGGCTCTATTGAATCTTGCCTGGACATTGGCATGTCTTTACTTGCTGTTCCTTTTAATTGGCGTAGTAGTCTGTCGCATTAACTTTTAACATAAATGACTGTGCGAATGTTGGAAAGGCCTCTAACAAGGCAAGTCAAGAGTCTGTCGAATATGAGTTGTTTGAGCGGAAGTGATATTTAAAAGAATAACATTCTTAGCTTTGACTCAGTCAACGATTCCTATTGAGACGATTTAGTGAGCGGTTTCCATCTGGCATCGGTACAATCTACTCTTATCGACCGGATAAGTATTTCCTGGAACTGTTTTCCAAATAGCCCATGAATACTTCTTTCACTTATTGAAGCAGCTATATTAGATGAACAAAAATCACTAACTCGTGCATGAGTACATTTTTATGGACAATTAAACATGGTGGCAAAGCAAATCCAATAGGACTACCATTTAAGGTCGCATGTTGGTCTTTAACAGAGGTCACTGCAGGTAGACACTGGTAAAATATGAAAGTAATTCAGACAGGATTGTGCTCGCAAATGATTTCTGTCTCATCCACGTTAAATACAAAATGTGGTTTGTCAATAATGTTGTTGCTTTTAGGCATGAATACAGATTATCAAAATTGTTCGAAACCTCATTTCTGTATATTCGTATTTTTGTGTGGAAATGATTCACCAAGTTTGATTCTTCCAGTTGTCAGAACATTGGAGGAGATCCGATCATAGCTGAGTCTGTGTTTATATTTTCCATGGCCCTCTCTTGTTAATTATGTTTAGGAACTATGTATATTTTAAAGGCTCTAAGGCCACACCCATTATTTTCCTTTACAGCTTTTATCATTATTATTTAAGAGTGTGAGCGGAAGCCAATACTTCTTCCTACAATTCGCAGACAGGGCTCTTTAATTAAGAAATATAAATTAGCTTCAAATGCTGCGATGCAGATACTTAGATGCTAATAATAAACCTTCAATGTGCCTTATTTATAATTGTTGCGTTGCACTACCATAAAGGTATCTTTAAGTTTTTCTTCAAAACAGCAGATCATGGCAAACATTCCTGATTTCTGATGTCAATTCATTAAATAAAATTAATAAACGGTTATAACTAGTGTTTAGTAAATATGCTGTTGAGTTTTATATATTTATAATTATATTATTTTATCATTTAAAACAATAAAGCAATGGGAATATAAAAACATATACATCTAATGTAATTTGTATCGGTGGTTATTTGTTTAGACAAGATGTAGTTATACAAGCGCAGCAGGTCAATCGTTTATTCATGAGCAATATTCAGAGCAAGTTGGATTAACCCATTTAAGCCTAGAGTATAGAAAAAAGGCCTTGGTAAAGAGCGTAGACCCAGATGAGACGACGCATGATGCGGCCTCTCATCAGGGTCTACGCTGTTTGCTAAAAGGAATTTCTGTAAGAAATATTCTAAATATACAAATAAATATACTAGACATCCCTTTTTTTGAAATAAATTGATCCAATTTTGAAGGATGGCAGAGTCCACTAGGGTTAATATTCTAGAGAATGGGCGTTCCTCTCCTCATATACAACGATTTTGCTACAGAATCCAATGCTATGCTTATTGTCCAGAAGTTGTTTGCCACTTGGTTAAACTTACGGATATACAAATTTAAAGTTATTTAAAACAATTAAAGAAGAACTTATAGATAATATGACTAAAATACTAAAACATTCTTCATATAAACTATATACAGTCAATTTCAAATATTTATTTTTACAAAGCACTAATCAAACATCTAATTGTAATTGAAACATCAAAATGCAAAAAAATGAAAAACGTTTCCAGTTGTCACAGATGGTTTACTTAACGTATGAAGGCATTATATCTATTCCGAGTAAGTTTGTTTGGGAAAACCTTTTACTTTCTTATTTGTTATCACTGCCGGATTTAATCCCCACAGTCTGGCTAATGACACCAATCGATGAAAAATGAAGACGTATAACATTCCGCTCATTTGTAAAGCATATTTCATTGCGACATTTATGACAGTCTATCTGTGATTTGATTTGCTGTGTAGATATTGCATCGTGTGATCCTTGTTTGGCATACCTATACGAAATGCACGTATCATTTAAATTTAAGGGAGGGGTTTCTATTTTCAGAGCAATATTCAGTACGTTTATCACAAATATCAAATATATTTTTAAGAGAAATAAAATCGAACATTTTTAATATTATGTTAATTAGTTTCATTTACAAATTTCTCTGATAAATATTTTTTTATTTAACAATAAACAAATAATTTATAAGTGTACATTGACATTTATTATTTTTTTAATAATAACAAGGGGACACATTATTATGAATGCCGATTACAGTAACATTAATGGTTTGATTAAAGTTTATGTTTGTGGTACTACCTGTGTTATTGATTTAAACCCATGCGTTAAAGTCGTTGTTTTAATCATTTTTTTGTATTGAGGATATGTATATCCCCGAAAGAGCTTTAATTGCTCATAATAACACAACATTTAAAGTACCTTTACAACTGTTTTTTTTTTTAACTTGGTCATTGGCGTCTGCGTTTTTAATGATGCTACAATAATTAGACTAATGATTGCCAACATGGTTTTAACTGAAAGCGTGTCGTTATTGCACTCTTTGTACGAAGTCTTTCGATCAGATTCATATCTAGTAAGTTCCTTCTATACGCAAAATACAATCAATCACCTTGGTAAATGTTATATCTGATTTTTTGTTGATCCCTCTTACGTCCTCTGCTGATATCTAAGTCCACATAGAGTGCACCCTAAATCCGGTCTCTACGTCCTCACATAATAACCTGATGGATCTGAAATTACTCTGTTAGCGAAATTATATAAATCGAAGTCTCCAAACATTGACGAATTTTTTGCACGACATTGTAACGTTCAAAATGCAAACGAATACTCGAAAAATAAAGCAAGTACATTGGAAACTAGCATTGAAAACTATGAAAAACTATATTAGTATACGGTTTTGCGTCGATCCCAGTGCTTTAAATCAATAGAAACGGTTATATTAACCTATGTTGGATTTCGACAAACTTTATTTTTTATGTTTTAGGAAAAGCATTCAGTAATTTTAGTGTAATTGCTTCTAACACTTTTTGAAATTTACCAAGCGTTTAAAGTATACCCACATGGATGGTTTATGTCATTTTTATATGAAAGTTCCACTGATATGTTAGTACTCAAACATCATAATGAGACATCAAAACGCCCCTTGGTTCAAAAAGGTAACATGTGACATTCAAATTAGAAGACACATGGTCCCTTTTTGCGCCAAGGGGGCGAAATATGGGCCATACAGGTGCTGTTATTTTTACTATATTACCTATGCCAATATGGAACATATTATTGATTTATTTAATGGTCAACATCATGATTTAACAAATTTAATAACATATATTTCATATTCTCTCTTATTGTTTAAATGGACTCCTATCGAAAGAAATACAGAATCAGCCGAAACAGCTCAACTATTTACACCATCGTTCCAACGTAATAGAATTAAAGGGCGTTGCAATGTAAATTGTGTTAGATTAGAGCTAGAAGTAACAGTTATCAAGAAGGAACATACTTATTATTCTTTACATTTTGAAACACGACATTTTTCATTTCCATCTCAGAACCACGTGGTCAACGTAATGTGTATGCATTTTTATCAAGTGTTTCGTAAGCCTAAAACAAATAGTTTTCGACATAATCTTGATTAGTATTTACTTTCAGCCTCGTCTATATAATAAAATACAAATTTGTCGTGGGTTTGTTAATGACTATTATGTATTGATGTGTTTATTTGACGATAAGACGATAACACATCTAGTGGGAAAATTATAATTGGCATTTTATTTACGTAAGGTTTTCTTTTTCAAAAGTGCAATATTATATAACTTGGTCTAATTAAAACAAAACAATTAATGTTCGTGGTGCAAACCAGTGGACCTTGATGTTATCATTATTAAGCGCCAGCCAAATATACTTGCTTTGACTTTATTACGTAAAATACTGATGAGTTACCTCTGTGTTCTATGCTGTCCCATTAACCTTTTTTTCCGCCCAGTGTATTAAATGTTCGCACCATCAAAATACAGAGTATTAAACTGCCAGTCATGCTTACACATTTTGAGTTGTTTGCGTTACTTGAACCGTACATTGGGAGAACCAAAACGAAACGTAAAACTAGGAAAGTAGAGTTAGGATGTTTTTATTAATTACATTAATAAGGCATATTTAAATAAATATTTATCTATAAGTTATTCTGCCAATTACTTAATTGAACCAGATACTTCAGTTTAAGACGTTCAAAGACTACACATTTTCTGTTTAATGTAATGCTATATATTTTTTCAAGTCACTACGAATTGATATTTTTTTAAACTTTCATTTGTTCTCACTTGTGATATAACAATAACAAACGCTCCTTTCACAACACAGTTATTCAAGATTTGTTTAAATAGTGCGCAATCCTCATCATGTACATTTCTGCAGCTTTGCAATATATTTAATATAGCAAGCAATCACATTTCAGAAAGTCTATAAAAAAATAATTGTTCTTGTTTCTAATCCACAACTTTTATAATAGGAGACTTGCGTTTAGTACATGAAGCCATGCGGTCATTTTCGGTGATTAAATTAGGTGAAACATGATTGAAAATTGAACAGACTAACTATCTAAGTATGGTATTTTAATCAGTGCTCGGATATGTTTGTTCGCGATGTCTTACTTGAAATCTGCAGTGTCCGATACTGTAAGTAAGTTACATTTATTGCATATATATTAAAACATGTTTTACTAATCATAACATCGCAAAGATGAAATTCCTATTGAAATAATCAAGTTAGGCGTGGAAACCGGGGTAATTGTTTTGTTAAGCTCCGTTCGCCATATAACATTATGATAGCAAAAACACTACTGCACGATCAAAAAGATATTACAAATAATTATACTGTTTAATGATGGTATTTTGTGCCTTACAGTTTTTTTTATATCTACCATGTCGATTCCAATACCAATAATTTAAAGTTTAGTCCACAGTATTACACTACTATTTAATATTTGGTATACAATATTTGCCTCCGTGTTGTGTCTGAAATTCTATTCATTTGACCTATATTTTTTATCATCTGTACTTTTTTCATTGTGTCCTTGCGTCGCCAAATTAAAACCTCACTTCTGACGCTGGGCCCAATTTTCGTACACTGTTGACACGTGAAAAGAGTTATTGCAAAAACAGAGCCAATTATTTGAACAGCCCAAATCATTGTTTGGAAGTGGTCCAAATAGACGTCAACTAAATTGTTTTAACCCGTATTCCATGCCATGAATATTTTCCAGTCTCGGCCAAATGCACTTTCGTCTTAAGGCCTTATCGTACTTTGAGATTTCATAGTACATTATTTAAAACATATGTGGTTTGTGAAGTGTAGTATACATCAAAATTGAGTTTGTCAATCATATAAAAACTCTTATTACCAAGGTGAGACTTAATTTAAACCACTATTTGAATCATTGTCAGCCAACCAATACCTTAAAATTAAAAACAAAACACAAATACAGAGAACCTTTTATCGATATATTACTTAGTCAGGTTTCGTCACTTATATTAATTATCACCACATCACCACACGCGTCTTGTCATAACATTAAATATGGAATGAATAATGCCAATGTCGATTTTCTTCCTTCTTTCTCTATTAACATATGCGTTACTATTTAATAATTCAATGTTGCACGAAGCTCGTTAAGTATATAATGGACATAGAGAAGTCGTGTCAAAAGTCATTTTATGTTTGAATCCGTTTGGTAGATTCGATATGTCCGTCCATTCACATTTGCAGGACACTGATGTCATATGACCTGCCCCATGCCTAAATGAGTCTTATGCCATATGCGACCAGCGCAGCTCCAGATCTGACACGAAGAATGGTCAGGAGCTACGCTGTCCACAAAAAGAAAATAACGCAATAACAAGACTGCGTGGATGGTCAGTCTGGGCTGGAGCGACGGTGGTCGATTATGACATAAACCCCGTTTTCGCATAACGCGTCTCATATCATAGCGAATGATTGTGCGCTTCAATCATTACAATACTTTTGTTTGTTTATTGTTCGAACGTTTCCATAACTAGAGTATGATGCAAAAAGACATTGTTGATTTGAACATAACATACGTTTCAACTGAGTGATTTTATTCCGTCGTTTGTCGAATATTATTTATTCGGACTCGTGTCCAAGGCAAATAACAGCGCATGCATGAAATCATTTATTTCTCATTCACAATTCGAATACAAGCGAATTTGGAAACAAAATAATAACGTATTTGACATTCGTATAGCATTTGCTTGACTTAAACTTCGAAAGCACAATAAGTATAGAATACAGACATATTTAGCTTGTTATGGTCACGATAATTTGATCGTTATGAAACTGTTGCTACATGTAGGTGGTCGTATTTCGCAATTTCGCACTTTGACTTTGTTATCTGACAGTCTGTATCGCATGTTCTTATTGTTGGACATGAAATGACCTATATTTGATTTGCGTACTGACACTTGTATAAACAGATGCTTTATTGTCGTTCTAATTGTGTGTGTTCAACAGGTCAGTGTGTAGCCAGTCCCTAGTAACAGAGTACACATACTGCGTTTATTCAATTTGTATAATGTAATTATATTGTTAAGAGGTTGTTACTGCTACTGACCAAAACACGATGCGACATTGAACAGTTTGTAGGTGACATAAGGCGGATTTTGTCAGACCTTATTTTCGGTACAGCATGTGTTTCCAATACTATATGTCAAATCTTATTGGGGCTGCACTATTTGGCGAATTTGTGTTAGGGGTATAATCATCGTTATGTCTGTCAAGTCTTCTGTAGGTGACATAAGGCGGATTTTGTCAGACCTTATTTTCGGTACAGCATGTGTTTCCAATACTATATGTCAAATCTTATTGGGACTGCACTATTTGGCGAATTTGTGTTAGGGGTATAATCATCGTTATGTCTGTCAAGTCTTCCCCTTACAGTCATTTTAATAAGTATTATATTATCTCAAATCACGAAGGGGAAGATCCATTGAACGAAAAGATTGACAAAACTCAAAGATTTCACTAAATCGCATATTTAAGGACAGGCAATATATTTTCTATAAAATCACCGGTTCTGTTCCCACATTCACGAGTGCAATAGTGGATACATATTGCAGAGACACATTACAATAAGCAGCTCATGAAAGCTCAGAGCGTTTGCTAAAAGAATTGTGTTTTCTTACAATTGTGTGTGATTTTGTAAACATCTAAATATAAAATAAACTCTACGCTTAATTGCATTTATGAATAGAGCAATTTGGAATAACGCTACTCAAAAATTATGCCGGATTCCTTGTATCTCAATACTTTCTCTTCTGCTTACTGTCTCTTCAGCAAAACACAAAGGACCCCATTGGAAATAAATGCTTGCACTTTCATGGGGTTTTCTTGACTGTAAGGTCGAAAAGAAATACATACATGTTTCTAAAGCATAAAACAGTTCTCATTAATTTACAACATGTCTTATTGCAACGGATCTTCAGCCACATGTGGTCATTTCTGGAGGTTATTTAGAAATACTATACAGATATCTCATTTTGCAAAAAAGATGTGTTTTTATATTGCTTATTTGATATATTTTTCGATTTTAAATGCTCAAAATATGGTTTCTTCATTAGCCATGTGAACAACAAAATAACAGGGTTGGTTGAACAGTAAATAATAGATTTACACAAATATTACAGAGTCGACTTCGTATAAAATCTTAAAATTAAAAAGTATGTTTAATAAGCAAAAATATGTTTTGTTTCTTGTCTGAATTGTAGAAATTTGTTAAATGAGAATATACATCAGCTTTTAAAAGCCATTATTCACGGACGTAAATAACCGGCGCCATCTCTTCTTTGAGATGCCTTAATAAACGAGCAAATGATAATATCGAGCTGGCGCTTAAGACGTAGATTCGTAGATTGTACGCAAGGTTTATCTGTCATGCGTCAAAATAAGTTCCATTTCTAATATCTAACTTATTGCTATTACAAATTATTTGATGTTATAATTTGATCGCAGCAAGATAAAGCATCAAATGTTTCTTTAAGACCGAAACAAGCAGCCGCATATCAAATAATTGAACATACATGTTTGTTCCACAGATATCAAAGAGGAATTTTAGAAAGCTCACAATACAAATTATTAC
This sequence comes from Dreissena polymorpha, assembly GCF_020536995.1. Lineage (NCBI taxonomy): Eukaryota > Metazoa > Mollusca > Bivalvia > Myida > Dreissenidae > Dreissena > Dreissena polymorpha. Next base: position 172,741,538 of record NC_068355.1, read on the forward strand.
TTACGGACAGTTATTTGAATACGGTCCATACGTGCATATGTGTACGATGCAAAGCGAGACGTGACTGCATACCAACAAGTAAATAATAACCTTGATGTATATTTATGGACGGAATTGTGTTATACAGTGCTGTAATTGTACATATTGCAAAAGTAATATCTTAAAAATAATCGGAAACAAATGATGTGTTCGGTATATTTGATTCAACCTGTATTACATCTAATGTGTTATGTCTTACATATCGTCGCTGTCGTTCTCCAACCTCGTAGCTCCAAATTTTAAAAATGTTATTTCGTCTTTTCCGAAAATATAAAGTCTGGCGCGTGTTTCGTGCTATATCTCGTAGCTCTACGTCAATCAGAGCCCTTGAAAAAGCCACGTGACGAAATGTTGTAGCTTGATTGTTGGCTTCTTTTTCGGCGAAAAGTCGTAACGACGTCATTTCACATATAGGTACGTCATTTGGTTTGGACAAATTTGACCAAAACGTTTTTATATTTGCAGCTACGAGGTTTTCTATCTGGACGAATTGTCGTACCTCATAAAAATGACAAAACTGTGGTGACAAGATATCGTAGCTACCATTTATGAATATCAGTATGACTTATCAGTATGACTTATCAGTATTACTTATCAGTATGACTTATCCGTATGACTTACGCGTCTACAGCTTATACCGTATTTTGCAGCTTCATTTGTTTGGTATTTTTACAGAATTTCAATTTCTAAAACATCGCTGTAAAAATGTGACTTTTTACTCTCTCTCCTGAAAAGTTGGCAATTTGTAGCTACGAGGTTTGAGAACGACAGCGACGATATTGTGACACACGCGTGGTTGTGTGACCAATATTTAACATTGTCCAAAACAAAGAGGGCCAACGACGGTATAATCACTATTATTGTTCAATATATAATATAAGAACATGTTTTCATATAATGCCGTAAATTGCATTTATTTTGTCAGACAATGCCTGTGATGGAGGCTTCTAATGCCAATGGACGTTGGTGTTCTGGTCGATAAGTCACAAATAGTTTGAGTTTGAGCCCATACTACTGCGTAGAATACTTGACCGGCGTAATAAAACGCTCGCATATGTATTTTTCCACACCAGTTAACATGGAGGCATCGACAAACCAACACATAACTCCGAGTACAATACGGTCCCCCACTAACAATACATTTTATTTCGTGCAATGTATAGGCAAAACATAACAAATGTTAGAACGTCGCTAAAAGCAAATCTTTTCCCGTACTGGTTCCTTATATATGACAACAATTTAGAGTAACAGTTTTTTAGGCGAATAAAAATAACAAGACGAAATATGTACGATCTCTAGGGTTTTGACATATTTTTGTTTTATAAATGAAAACGATAAATTTGTACCAGCCAGCAGTGCCTATTACTCAACGACTCTCAAGTTTCCAATTTAATTCCCGTGGAGACGTTAATGTCAAGGAAACCCCATAGCATGTTGATTTGTCACCGTTCGGGAAAGGTATGAGTATCAGTCATTGACGTACATTTGTTATCATTGATACATTATTCGCTTAGGGATAGTGTCGTACAATCAATATAATTGCCAATATGAGGCGATTCTTGCCTACAACTTAGTGAAGCGTACCTTTATCTAACGTTGAAGAAAGATTATTGCGGGCGAACAATCTTTAATTAGTACAATGTACATCTGTGAATAAAAAGTTCTTACGTTTTACTTTGCTTCTTCATTCGCTGTGGTAAAAAATATCGAGTCGGTTGGTCTTGGTAATTGACAGAGAAGAGCTAGCAAGTGAATTTTAAACTATTGTATACATCGAACCGCATCCATAAAGGACAGCTGTTATGTTCTACCACAAAGATCCCTTGTGTGTAGTTTGTTTGTTCGTATATTGTAAAACCACTTGTCTATAATAAAGCAATTAAATCCGTAATTTAATACTTCTTCTTAATGAATTGTAAAAATTGCAGTAACGAGAACAATACAACAGACTTATAAGACAACAATTTAATCTAATTTTACTTAATTTATGACATATACGTGATAAGATATCCACATGCGCATGTGGAAAGTGAAAAGGTTGAATACCACGAGGCGTTCTACAGTTTATGGAACATAATGTGTACTCCCTCTAATAACGCAATAGATTGACATGTCAGTTCGATTCAATTAAATGAACAAATAAACAATCCTATGGCAAGCGAAATGCACATTAATTCCTTAAACCACAGTTTAACAGTTAACTATATAGTTAAGAGACTTTGAACCCGGGTTCAAAGTGCCGTTTGCACATTAAATCCTTAAATCCGAGTTCAAGAGTTTGAACCGCAGTTCAAAGTGTGTCTAAAAATAGATACAAATCTGTTATCTGAGACGACCAATTAGCGGAGCTTAAACCACAATTAGCTATATATAGAAGGTAAATGCCGCGATTTCATTGGTCCTCTCTTAACTATAGGGTTAAGAGACTTTAAACTGCGGTTCTAAGTCTTAAACTGCGGTTAAGATGCATGGAATGCACATTAATTATTTAACAGTTAATTATATAGTTAAGAAATTTTGAACCCGAGTTCAAAGTGCCGTTTGCACATTAATTCCTTAAACCCGAGTTCAAGAGTGTAAACTGCGGTTCAAAGTCTTAAACTGGGGTTAACAAGCGCGGAATGTACATTTATTATCTAACTGTTGAATATATACAGTAAAAATACTAAAATGAAAGTTTTGACACACCATGCGAATGTCCTATCAAGTAAAGGTAATGATTAATCAAAATGAAGTGTAATATAACTTATTTCAATGGGTTTTATGCGGTGCGAGTGTTCACAAAACACCGGTTGACCTTGAAAATGACATGGGACGATGATGGGTAAAAAATCAATCTCGTCGGATAACATTTCTCAATTTTCAACGAGTTTAAGCCGTTGACACTGCATTGCATGGGAAGAAAATGTGATATTAGGTATGTTGTTAATTCATGTTGTCGTTTTATTACCAAATTTATGGATGTAATCGCTAAATTATCTCAATTACTTAACCCGGAAGTGGATAGTTCCGATTTATTTACGGAACCAAATACATTGATAAATATGCACTGTAGCAAATCTTCATATAATCAATCTTTGTACAGAGAATAAGAAAAAAACACTAGTTTAATAATATAAATCCTTAATTAATCAAAATCATATGTTCAACCTCTCCTATACAACTATACCATTGTAACGATTTGGAAAACAGACCGGACTAAAACATCCGTATTGATAATAATAATAACAACAAATAAAGTCTTTATTTACAAAACGTTACACAAAAAAAGAAAAATGGAAAAATGACATGACAATTTTTTATTATGACAATTTAACTTAACTAATACAAGAATAATGGTTATGCATTAATTATAAATAAGTTAACAAAACGGGATGCTAAGAGTTCTTTATCGACGCACTCCCACTCAATGAGGCCTATTAATGTATAAAGTTTCAAACTGATGCTATTAATACTTTTTAACGAGACAGACGACGGACAAGTGATCCCTATAAGAAAACATTTGGTAGAAAACAATATTAATGCATAGTATTCGATACAAACGCTTTTGTTCGTTAACAGAAAATACTATAATTGTAACATAATTATAGATGTACAGCAACCTCAAGGTAGACATAATGTAATACAAATTTGTAGTAAATTAAATAAACAAACTATGCAATGAATCATAAACATAATTGTCTCGCGTTCTGAGAAAACTGGACATAATGCTTGTGCGTAAATTGTCATCCCAGATTAGCCTGTTCAGTCCGCACAGGCTAATCAGGGACGACAATTTCCGCTTTTGTGGAATGTTTCGTTTAAATGATGTCTCTTCCTAGCGAAAATCCAGATAAGGCGGAAAGTGTTACTTTACGCATAAGCATTATGCCCAGTTTTCTCAGAACACGACACAATTATGCATGTTCAAAACCATTTCTAGCTACATTTTCCCACATTCTCTTTCACGATTGCTTTAACGTATATTTTTATGGGACCGTTTCATCAAAGATCGTACAACAATCTTAATTTATAACTTAAATTTAAAAACTAAAAATATACAAGCTGTTGATAAATAGCTCCGCACGATAAAAGGCATTGGTAAGAAAATGATGAAATAAATACTTTTACTAGAAATAAGCAAAAATATGCTTCGGTCTGTTAAAATAATGTTTCTTTGAAATTCGTATCGTATGCTAAATTTGTCGTACGATGTTTGATGAAGCGGGCCCATAAGAATATACTAGTAGGTTAAAGCAAGAATTTGACAGTATTTGAGTGATCTCAGCTATCTCATACTCTTGGACACACTCAAATACTGTCAAATTCTTGTGCTTCCCCACTGTTCAAGTAACACTTGAACTCATGCACAAATTCCTCACAAGAAACAAACATTCTACTCAGGTTGAGTTGTGCAATGCACGAGTTTACAAAGGGGCACCTTCCCGCACCTTCCTGAGAAGTAAAGGAAACATGTAGCGTTGGCACCACTAGAATGTTTGAAGCTGTCCAGTATTGTAAGAGTTTAGGTAAACCCAGGTCACCAATATGGTCTTCTATGAAGATCTCCAGATACTCCTTGATGCGCTCTTCAGCACACCGCAATGTTATGCTATGGTCGCTGAGCTCGTACTTAATTCTACTAAGTACTCCAGGAACCGTTGGTCGCATTGAGTGGTACAGTTCATTTATGTCACTTTCCTTGCGTAATAAAGTTGTTCTGATGAAAAGCAATAAACGTTTGAGACTTCTTTTACACCAGTTTGATTAAATATTACTTTGCTTACTGATTCAGCACATAGTTTTATTTTTAATCGCAGGCAAAATGTATTTGTGATACCTTTTTTTGCCGCATAATTCATGCATTAACGGATCAATTGTAGCCATAACGGATCACGCGATCGAAACCACTCCAGGGGCATCTAACATATGCTATTTGAATTATTGAAACATGAACTGTGTTGTTTACAACGACCAAGTTACATTGTCAGTTATAAATAATATTCATTATTTTTTGAATTGTTTTCTATATGTGATCTTTTATATACACGTGTCGCATGGTGTTCTTGTGTGAATTATCTGTTGAAAAACCTAAATAGATCGAAAAGATGGGCATCTTATAAACATTAATCATATCTAATCATCGGTATTGATCATGGAACATAAATAAAACATTACGAGTGAGATCATTTATTGAAAGAATCAACAAGATGTGCATATATTTTAATATATTATATTATCAATCACATATTATCACGCTTGATCCGTTATTGCCCTAATTCAATATCACAGATATTTCGAACACTGCAGTAACGTACGATCTTTAAACGTAATAGCAGAGGTTACATTTGCCAGTACCCGTTCAATACGTTATTATTATGTTAAAACTGGCTAGAATATATACTATAATACTATGTAGTTCATGTTCATCCATTTCGGACAAATGTCTTTTTGTATGCCCCTGAAAGTGGGCATATAGTGATTGCACTGTCCGTCTGTCTTTCCGTTACACTTTGCGTTTAGGTTTCGAAAAATGTGAAAAAAGGGGCTTATGCCATCCTATGGTGGCAAGCATTGTTTAAACATGTTAAAATATTACCATAACAATCTCTATTTGGCACATCTTCGCGACCATTTTTAAGAACAAAAAAATATTCAGAAATGGAAATTCTTTCAGAATAAATTGAATTCAATGAACGAACACAAATAAGGACGAAAACAAACAACAAAAAGATTGATTTTATGTAATCAACATATAGTATTAACTGATTTGAACCTTTATATGTCTGTAAAAACTTACCTTGTTACAGATTAAATAAATCCTCTTGATAAATGTAATTGTTTTTTTTTATTGTTCACACGAATTTTGACACTCTTTGTTTAAGCCTTTTTAACCCAGTGTTTAATTGCCACTTCGTTCATCACAAACCGATTATCTCGATATGATCGGATACTGTCCAGACTAAAACAGGGTGTCATAAATCCAGGCCTTTCCAGGGACCCATACTTGTGTAGGTCCCTGAATAAAGTTAAACCACATGTGGCAGGTCATTAAACACAATTTATGATGCCTTCATGTCATCTCTTGGCATATTGCGCAGACATTTAAGCCACTGTTTAAAGCCAATAACTAAACAGTTGCTTTAATAAAATATTTTAACATGCTTGCCACCATAGGATGGCATAAGCCCCTTTTTTCACATTTTTCGAAACCTAAACGCAAAGTGTAACGGAAAGACAGACGGACAGTGCAATCACTATATGCCCACTTTCAGGGGCATACAAAAAGACATTTGTCCGAAATGGATGAACATGAACTACATAGTATTATAGTATATATACTAGCCAGTTTTAACATAATAATAACGCATTGAACGGGTACTGGCAAATGTAACCTCTGCTATTACGTTTAAAGATCGTACGTTACTGCAGTGTTCGAAATATCATGAAAACAAGCAATCACGTTTGATCACAATAGGGATATTAAATACTTGCATAAAATAAATTAAAAGTAAAGATTTATGGTATCATTAAATGCTAGATTGTTGTCACTCATTATCACTAGTAAACAGATTTCAATATACAAGTACATGCAAAGAAAGTTCAATTTGTAAAATATGCAGGTTTTTTTTTCATATATACGCGCGGAAACCCCTTGTGCAGGACCGTGAAACCGGCATTATTATTTATTGACCTTTTTGCCATTCCGTAAAGCGTACTCTTAATGGCAATCCGTTCATGATATTTCAACTAGGTATCAGTACAATCAAAGCGCCCTTTAAATGAATATTCAAAATTGATACGAGTCCCGAACTTTCAGCTATCGTTTGATTTGTATTGAAAACAGCAACACGAAAGTACGACCGCTTTTGCATCTGTGGTATATCACCAAAGTCGTTTGTGGAGATAATAACATATTGTGTTGTACATAGATAATAATTGTATAAATTATAAATAAAGTATAAGACATGTAAACCATAAAATGTTATGCATATTGTTTTTTTTTTTTTAAATTGTGTATCGTTTGCAATTATATCACGATAGAACCATGCCAATTATCATTGGTCAAGGTATTTTCTAAAACATCACACTCATATCACTTTTAAAGTAAACGCTTCACAGTTTTACGCTCCAATATTAACGCAATCAAAACACTGTGACGGTGTTTATCATTTCACAATTATATTTGTTATTAAGAACATCGAGCTAATGAACATTAATGTATTTCCTCTCTTTGCCGTTCTGTTCTATTCTATTCTATTCTATTCTATTCTATTCTATTCTATTCTATTTTATTCTATTCTATTCTATTCTATTCTATTCTATTCTATTCTATTCTATTCTATTCTATTCTACTCTACTCTATTCTACTCTATTTTATTCTTGTCTGGTGTATCGTTAATTTCGGAGGGGTTTGCATTTTCACGATTTATATGTGTCAATTTTGGTTACTCTCGAACGTTTTATTTTAATTGTGTTAAATTGAATATGCTTTTTTTCATGTTATATGAATTAAAACATAACAACAACTTAGTGTTGACCTCAATTATATGTTACGTGCACCAAGCAAACCCATAAAGTCATAGGCGCAGTTATGTGTTGCTCATATCTTGACAAAACGTATTGCTTTCTCAGGGACCAATTGGATGCTTAACGCGACATTATCGTTTATGGTCTATTTGTTCTCGAATCCTTTAAAAAAAGTCAAAGTCTTTAATGTCATCATTTTATTCTATCAATGTAAACGAATCGTAAATAAGATATGATACTCTCTACTATCTTATAATAGCACAATTAATCAAGTGAAGAGGGGGGGGGGGGGGCATGCGTGTAAGGGAGCTTACCGGGTTTAGGTGTGGTTAGTTGGAACTTACTTCCAAGGTGGCGTCGTTTTTGTGTTTTTCGTGAAGGAGTTGCGGATATTTACACCCCGTAAGCCGCTTTGTATTTATATTTATTTTAAATGAATACGCCATTTCGGCTCTACGGTGTGTGTGCTTCCCTCTGTTTTTTGTTTCAAGATCGTAGACACCGGGGTCAAAATTTTATTAAGAAAACCGTCCATTAATCTGTTGTCTACTTACGTAACGTTCGAGAAATTGGATGTACACATATTATTTTTTTCTTATAAATCACAGTATTTACGCACGTATACAATTAAATATAACTAAAATCACGATAAGTTCATTTTCCCGAGGCCGTTTTATCTCCGATAACTTATTATTTGCTTAAAAACTGACTTCCTTTTAAGGACATTTTGGAACCTGACTTACAAATAACACATATAGTTTTCCTGTGTCAAAAAGCTGGAGACACAATACCTACCAATCTTTTATACAGTTTATATGGGTACGTCAATTGTATCGTTGAATGACATCTTATATGGTGCGATATATGAGTTTTCTTAATCACGTTATTTACTGTATAGAATAAAGTAATGCTGTACGAAAAACCGGCCGACCAAGTGAATCAATTCACCTATTTTTCTAGAGAATGGGTTGTGGGGCGGCTGATGTATTAGATAATACATAGTTTATCAGACATTTTCAGTCATATTTTAATTAATGTATTGTATTGTATGACATGTCGACCTTATTCTGATATAAACTTTTTTAATCATTCTTTTACTGTATTTTTGGATGATGCAGGTTAGAGAGCGACAATAAGTGCATCTTTCGTTGCGGGATATTTAATTAGGATTTAAAATTAGCGGAGGATTGAGAAACCATGCTCCATTCGTGGACCACATGAGTCGACATGTAGAAAACGCAAAAAAAGAATCATTCAACAGAGCCGGACTAAAACAGCAAATTAAAGCACACGAACCAAACAAAATCATGTACAGCTGATGTTTGTTTTGTTTTATTTCATAAAAAGTCTGCATAGACATGTCTGACATATAATTGCTATGAGTTCTACTTAAATACACGTTACGTTTCGTACATGTCATGATGCTAGTTTCTCAGGTTTTTTTAATAAAATAAACCATTATAGAGCTATGTGTTGCGTCATTTCCGTCCAAGATGTCTCTGAATACATTTTAAGTGTATTTAGCATATACATACATGATTAAAAATTCATTTCGGTCGGAATAAATTCGTTATGCATTAAGTTAAGATTGGAGGCAATTTTAGGAACAAATGATATAGCCGATCTAAGTAAGCCAATTATTATATTTCCTCATTAAAACAGTCTTTAATAATAGGTATTTATATAACTTGAGTATAAAAGAGAAAAACATACATGTATATATTGATCACGTCTAATGATATTTTCGTAGATTGCATTTGCACTAATCTTTCTATACACGACAAGTTCCCTTATTCGATTATTATATAATTATATTCAGTAACTCAAAACGTATTTAAAAGAAGGTCGTCCAAAATATTTCACCTCAACGTTACGTATATGTATCAGTATCGTTTTGGTAAAACGCGTTAAATGTCACTGTATTTAATAAACAGTTTATACTTAAGTTGTCAATAACAAAAATCCGTTAATATGCCTCTTCTAAGCACGCGCCAGGTATTTCAAATTGCATCAAGCATTCCGAATCGCAATAGTTGTATTATTTGGTCGCAACAACCTTATAGTAGTATCAATCCGGCTTTACCTTGTTTCTGTTTTTCAGGACAATTATATTGCACGTATATATAAATGTCATTGTTGTGTGTCTTTAATTGGCGTGGTACTTCAGCGTAATCTGTTTTGTTTGATTGGTGGGTTTTCATGTACCTTTCGCTTTCTAGAGCGGTACACACCTCGTAATGCCTTCTTTTTAAATCTTAGCATCCTCAACGTCTATGTCTGGCGTCTTGATACCTGGAAATAGTAAGCATAGTATTGCGTTTAGAAAGAAAAGTATACCGTTAAGGCATATTCAAACATAAGGTTCATAAGTGTTAAAATAAACAAGTAAGAAATACACTGTGTAAATCATACCGTCAAATCCTTATATTACGCACACCACATGTTAGCGTGAAGTATGTGAGAAAACATAAATAATAAAAATCAATAATATAAAAATAAGAAATATAACTCTTGATCTCTATGTTTTTATTTGAAGCACAGCTTTAATTTTACATTTTTACTCCATGTTGTGTTTGAATTTGCAATAGGTTGAATATGTAAATGTACGTTCTTCCTTCTAAAAAAGTACTTTAACTGTTGCTTCGTTGCTTGGGACTTAAAAGCGTGCATCATGGTTTTCTTCATTGCTTTGACGCAATGAGAGCGTTGCACAAACACAGACTCGATGTGACTGGGCCTTAACTCTATATTCGGCCTGCGTTGATTTACCGAATCACGAGCCAAGTAGAAGACGAAACAATTGACCAGTCGCCAAATACGAGATAGCTCCGCCCACTAAGTTGTGTTTTCATAAAACGCTTTATCCATTACTCCGACAGTCTTTGTTTGTCGGACCATGTGGCCGCAATAAACGAAATCTGATTGATTATTTCGTGAGTTTGATTGACAGCTGGCGACTGGTCAATCAATTATGTAGTTTTGCAACAATTGTTTTTCAACAATTTTACGTTTACAAATGCTCTAATTTTAGTGGCAGCATGAACCATTTGAGAAATAAATTTAGCAGTAAATGATAGGATTGTAACAAAATTAATATGACTGAGGCGATGTGGTAAAAATCTTTAAAATTAGATAAATGTGTATGTTTTCAAAGTAAGCAAAACTATGTTTTGTTTTGTCTGATTTGTAGAAATGTGTTTAATGGAAAAATAATTTTTACAGAACGTAACACATACTTGAAAAACAAGATGAAAATATTTATATATAATTAGCCAACTAAGTAAAAAAGTCAACAACATGAATAAAAGAGAGTGTAAAATGTCTAGCCAAATATGTAAAACTAAAAATTGTAATAGCTAAATACCCAGCATTTTCAAAGTAGTTCATTTCAAACAAAGATCGTTTAATTCTAAGGATAACTCACGATAAAAAATGTTACTTCTGATTAAAACAAATAAGTTTTATCCCTTAATTCAAATGTTTCTAGACGGCATAGATAAACGAATCTAAATAAGGCTGAAATCTCTTGTATGTTTCCATTTTCATTTCCAAAACATAGGTCGGTGATTTTGCTTTAATCCTTTTTTTATATTCGAGTTATTTTCCAGTTAAATATTTTATTCAATGACAGAAAACATCCATATTGACACAACATACTAGTTGATGTTATGTTTCGATAGAAGCAATACAATAAAGCATCAAGTGCTAATATTAGACCGAAACGAACCTGCTGGATATCCTCTAATTGAACATGTTTGTTTATACCACTCTCCCATTGTCAATTTCCAAAGCACTCTATTGCTGAAAAAGTTTTGAGCAGAACAATTTTTTGTAACAACAACACGCGCCTGGACCATTTAATATGCGGGCCAGTTTTCTGAACTCTTAAATACATCTCAGTTTACATCGCATTAGCCATACAACGTGTTTACTCTACAAGAGAGGATGTGATGATGGCAGATGTATAACAGCATGTATAAAACGAATATGATAACAACAGATGGAGCTATTTGTTGTAGTGTCTTATGATGAACTTAAATTAAGAGCACTCTTAATCAATGCATGAAATCAATGTATAATAGCACATTATAATGTATAATATTCGAGAATATATTACTGTTACAGTCAAGTTACCATTACCGGATCAGTAGCGTAATTAAGTTGTTCTGGTGAAAAGCAATACATGTTTTGAGACTTCTTTTACACCACTTTGCTTACTGATTCAGCACATAGTCTTATTTTTAAACGCAGGCAAAATGTATTTGTGATACCTTTTTTTCGCCGCTGTATTCATGCATTAACGGATCAGTTGTAGTCATAACGGATCACGTGACTGAAGCCACTCAAGGGGCATCTAACACGCTATTTGAACTGTCGAAACATGAAATGTGTTGTTTACAATGATCAAGTTAGATTGCCAGTTAGAAATTGTATTTATTTGTTTGTTATTTATTGCTTTCTATATGTGATCTTGTATACACACTTTATGCATAATGTTCTTGTGTGAATTATCTGAACATTGACAATCCTAAAAAGATCGAAAGGATATGGGCATCTTATAAACCATGTTAATTGTTTGAATCATAAATCTAATGATCAATATTGACCATGGAACATAAATAAAACATTAAGATTAAGATCATTTATTGTAGGAATCAACAAGATTTGCATATATTTTAATATTTTATATTATCAATACGCATATTATCACGCTTGATCCGTTATGGCCCTAATTCTTCATTTCATTTATGGTATTGCAAAATGTTAAACACGAATCAAAACTGAAATGGATTTTTGCAGGCAGAAAGACTACTAAATGGCCTTTAAATTAATGCGTAAACTTCTTACTTTCCAACAGAGTTATAGCACGTGACCGCGAAAAATGTTCAACCTCGATTTGGAAACGAGACGGAAGTCAACACAGTCGTATATACGTGTCAGCAAAACACACAGAAATGTTTGACAAAGAGTAAATCCGATTACGACCCAATCAATGCGTTTTAAAGTACAGGCATTTAAGATGCTGTTTGCAAAATATCATCTAAAAATGTCAACTATTTATCGCGATACGCAGTCTTAAACATCAAAGTGATCCGCTATGGATAATGATCCGGTAATGGTAACTTGACTGTACTAGGTATTTTGTATTTAGCAATCAAATTACATGTCCACAACATGAAATGTATCCATGTGATAATATTAAAATAAGTAAAGAGTCACTGGTACTGTTAAAAAGGGATTGGGGGACATCGCATCGGAGTTGCCGTTTTGTTCATCTTTCCGTCCTCCGGTATGCTTGTAGATCCATCATTCTATAATTCAAAAACATCGTAAAAAAACGTAAAATCTGTTGCAAGAAATTGTTTGTCAAAGAGGAAGCTAACAATTGGAAGCTACTTTATATATACAGTAATTTGACTAAGGTCGTCCGTAAGTGAGAATGAGTATAATACAAAGTGGGAATATGCCTGCATGCAATCAAGTAAATAATACTTGACTGTATATTATTGGACAAAATATTGTTCTAAAGTGCACTTTTACGCTTTAATAATACATATTATCCTGTCACATGCCTTCAAATCAGCCTGATAACCAGGTAACCTAATAACCCAAAATTTATTAGGCTAGCTGACCAGTTAACCTAATTTATCCCATTTTCACCGCGACATTGACGGTATAACACGTTGTGGAATATACTTGCTTGTATTCAACACTGTGGAATATACCTGTCGCGTGCACGGACTACTTTTTAAATGACGTCATGCGATATGCGCTAAAATTAGGTCGAACTTGTTTGGTTCATTGATCGAATTTTAAGGTCACCCATGAAAAGAAAATGTGCATATTTTGCAGAAAAAAATATATATGATATATTCACCAAAAGAAATGTTGAAATAAAATATCAAATTACACGATTTTTGTTTTGTTATTTTTTTATGTATATTTACTTTACCACTGAATGATTTTTCATAAGAAACAAAGTCGACAAAACTTGAGCTTCAAAATTATACGACCTTCAACCTTTAAATCTAGTCATATGACATTATTTAGTGTAATGTGCATTGTTTATAACCAAAGCATATACTTTTGACATTTAACTTAAATATTAAGAATGTACAACAAGCCATACACATATCGCACAGTTCATGAATAATCTGCTATGTTTGCTTTCCTATTTAATTCACGTTAGGCATAGAGCTGTGTAAAGTATAAGATGGTAAAAATAGCACCACACTGGAATTGGGAACGTCCCATTTGTACACGGGTATTTTCTACTCATACATCTGTTGTGTACTTGAATGTTTTCCATTCTTTGTGTATTTATATATTAGATTATTTTTTCGTACAATAAGGGCATTTACCATAGATAAATAAAACATTGTGCAAGTTTAAACATAATTATGTTTATATGCAGAAATCTGCAAATGCAACCGAGTTTACCAACGGCTATTATTAGATAAACTGCTCCGGTTCATTTGAACAGCAGTTATGTAGAGTACATGACGTAGCGTGTGACGAAGAAGAAAGTTTATCGCGTTCATATACTCATTTGAATAAAGTGATAGAATGGCATAAGGGTCTTTATTTAACTATGCTAAAATAATTATTAAAGACCCTAGATGCAAAATCGTCAATAATTGAGTTAAATGGATTATTAGATGGATTTTAAAGGATAATTAAAGGTAAGATACTAGTTCTTACATGTTTTGATTTTTGATTGTACTTTTGTCGTTCCCTGATCTCGGGGAAATGATTTTAACATGGCCATGGGCGCCATTGATGCATCGGATCACACACGGCATACCCATAACATTATATAAAAAACACGTTCTGCGCGTCCTGAAATTCGTCGTCCGAAGTCGGAAAACGTATTGCCCTGTATATTTTGTCAAATAAAGTGTCAGTCGCTGCAATTGTCTGTTTACTCGTCAAAATTGTCAAGGTCTTCGATAGCTAAAGAAACTTCAGCGTACAGTTTATTTAGTATTGACAGACCTGTACAAAGTCGCGCCAGTCAAAAATCATAAAAAGCGACATTTAAAGTAATGGTAGCCAGAACTAGGTCGTCGATGGTGTACATGTATGTTGACATCGACAGCATTTTGTCAGGAGTAATGGCCGCCAGATTGGATTTTGATCATTTTCTTTCGAAAATAAAATAAATTATAGTAAAGTAAAATCTTCTTTTCGCGGTCGTAATGTGTTAAAATTCGCATACTGCGTAAAATTGAATGTATGCATATGGTGATATTTTTACTTGTTTTACAGTTTGTGTGTGAATTTTTTAAAGACTATTTCGCGTACCAGAACAAATACATGTATATCACTACGCATGGTTACATTTGTTAGATTTTAAGCGCTTTAATGACGGAATTAAAATTATTGTTAAGGTTATTAGATCTATTTATGTTAAACGTCACGTTGAAAAAATCAAATGGGATAAATAGAATACTAGGATTAGCGTTGAATACAGAGAAGTTTATGTTGCTCGGCTCGAACACCGAAAGCGCTCGCCAAGGCTCGCGCTTCCGGCGTTCTAAGCCTCGCAACATAAACTTCTCTGTATTCAACGCTAACCTAGTATTCTCAATATCCCACTGTTTTACTGTGAAATGACGTCATTTTTTTTACGAAATGACGTCATTATCCCAGCGAAATTCTCCGGTCAAACTCTTTCACAATCTAAATGAACGGTGAAAAAGGCATAAAATAAAAAATAACGTGTTGGATTCGGTGGAATTACATGATAAATAGAATAACAGGTTGGTGCCATCGGCTCGCCCGATAAATTCCTCCGACTTGCCAGATAACCATTCTCCATCCACGTCACCAACCTATTATTTTCTATTTATTACAGCGATATCTGAAAAACAAACGGACAAAAATGATGTGTTCGGTATATTTGATGCAACCTGTATTTCGTCGTATTTGTTGGTATTGTCTTAAATCTCGTGACGAACGTGGTATTGCGTGACTACTATTAATAGTAGCAACAAGAGCCCGTGACGGATGTACCCTTATTATTGTTCGACATATAATAAACGGAAATAATGTCACCCCTTCTGTTTCATTATATATTGGAACAATATATAGTTTAGCGGGATTTGATTCGAATAAAATGACTTACGTGAAATCTGTACGAACACTAAGGCTTTGGCACGCTTCTGTTGTTTAATTAAAAACATTAAATTCGTGCCAGTGAGTAGTGCATGTTTTTCAATGACTCTCAAGTTACCAATACAATTCCGCAAAGGAATTGTATGACATTGAATTCAAATTGCATTCTGATTTGTCACGTTACGGCGAAGGTTTTGGTATAAGTTACTGTCATTGCCGTACATGTTTGTTTTGCAGTGATGTTAGTTGCTTGTAGGGGTAGTGTTGTACAATCAATTTAATGGCCAATATTATTCGAGTCATGTTTATCAACAATTGGTTTAGAGCAGTCAGGGTCTGATGTAGACATACGCACACCCAGTACTGTTTACGTTAGAAACAAATTCTTGCCCTGACCTAGGACATTGACTAGATTACACATAAAGGAATGTAACAAGATGACTACTACGTGTTGACGTTGAATAGCCTTCCATATGTATGTGTTCTGAACATTATTTGACTGTTTGAAGCCATCAAAGGGGAAACAAGATTCATATATTCATCAAATAACATTTTCTAAGTATTTTTATTCATCTTTACAGTTTCTAAGTTTTAACCATAACACATGGTTGATTGTTGTCTAGTCATGAGAAAAAGGTCGCATATATATGAGGATACAACATAGAATCAAACAAAACACATAAATGAACAAGAGATTGCCAAGCAATATTGTCCCCTACCGGTGAAACTCCACCATTGTCAGATTTTGTTTTGTTTTGTTTCCATAGCAGACATAGTTCTTGACCTAGGAACAAAATTAATTGACGTGCATAATCTCCATAATGCCATCAATCCATATTTCAAGTTTCATGAAAAAATATGAAAAACTGTTAAAGTTATCGCAGGATTCAGAGTGTGACAGACAGACTGACTGATAGACTGACTGACGGACAGACGGAGTGCAAAGCATAAGGCCCCTCCGGTTTCACCGGTAGGGGACAATACAACAATTACCACCTCATTTCAATAATCACTGAAATTTCTAGTATTGAAGCAACTTTTGTGCGGCTGAAAAACCTTGTAAATAGTATAATATACCTTTGTGTATATACAGTTATTACGTATTACTTTTGCTTCGTCATTCATTATAATGAAAAGATATCGTGACTATAGGTCTTGGTGATTAAAAGCGAAGTGACTTCTTTACTGTTGATTACATAGAACCGTATAAAAATAGCAGCTGATGTGTTCTACCTTCGATCCATTGTTTATAACATTTTTTTTTATTAATTGTAATACCACTTGAGAATGGATGCAGTTTTATCTATAATAACGCATTGAAAACCGCAAGTGCATCCTTCTTCTAAATGAATTTTAATTATTGCAGTAACGAGAATATTAAATATACATTTAATACGACAATTCAATCTAAATGCACTTAATAAACGACATTTCAATCTAAATGCACTTAATAAACGACATATCCGCGGTAAGTGATCATAGAGCGCATATGGAAGTTAAAAGGTCGCATGTCACGAGGTGTTTGCCTCTAAGCGTAGCATCTGTACTTCTTCTTATAACGCGACAGATTAAAAAACAAGTCAGTTCTTTATTAAGATTGTCGAAATAAAACCCCGCGGAGTGGATGGATCTTTATTGCAGTATTGCTAGGATAAAACTTTCACACGCGGATCAATTAAGACAGTTTGTTTATTTACATGGTGTTATTTACCGCGATTGTCAGGCATTTGTCAGAACATGACTCACTATTGTTGAGAAAATGTACTGATAAAGAAAATATCAGGTACTTTTCAAATACATACACGTTTATTCTCTGAACGAAAACACGAAATACTCGCGAATGCCCGTGGTTCAGACTTTCGAAGCCTCGCTTAATAAACTGATCAATACACAAAACATAGTATATTATTTGTAATATAGAAATAATACAATTAAACAACCTCGCCGCAAGTAAGAATTTTCATGTGAGTTGTACAGCGTTGTCATAGTTATTATATACTTGAAAAAAGCACGTAAATCGTAAATCGTAAATACCGGCACATTGCATTGTATTGTGTTGCATTGTATTGTATTGTATTGTATTCTCTTCTCTTTTCTTCTCTTTTCTTCTAGTCTATTCCATTCTATAATACTCTAATATGTTTTATTTTCTGTTCTGTTCAATTCTTTTTTTATCATATTCATTTATTTCTTAAGGTTTTGCATAGTGGTACTCACGATTTCAATGTGTACATGTGTACGGTTACTCTAGAACGGTACTTTAAAAAAAAGTTAAATTGTATATGCTTATTTTTATGTTATATGACTTAAAAAACAACGTATTTTTTTACCGCCATTCGTATTAAGTACACTAAGTAAAACAGTAAATCATAATGTATTGCCCGTATCTTGACCAAAAAGACGCTATCATTGGGAATAACACTAATTTGACATCTATTTCTCAAGTTGTGGAAATATTCATTGAAATCACATCAAACAGGCAATAAATATACAACTGAATGTGTTGTAATAAGTCCCTTGCTATTAGAGGCTTCGAAATAATATTTACCCAGGGAATTGACGCCACGTTACAATTTATTGTCTCGTTGTTCTTCCGCTTTCACTAAAAAAGTCATATTCATGAATGTTAGGATTTGTTTTCTAAATCAAATACTAATTAATAAATATGAACGAGGATAATTAAATAAAAATTATAACAATTTGTAACACTTTTTCTGTTTAGTCATCACCATTCTAGTAACGTGAGATACATGGTCACGGAAGAAATACATTTAAGACAAGAATGACGTACATTAGACCATATCTAGCGGTCAATAAAGTATTAATTATACACGAACTGCTTATATAAACAGCTTAAATAAACAGGTTAAATAAGCCTATATAGTACGAAATAATTTAACGACCAAAAAGTGATGGACATTGTTATATCCCGTTTATAGTTATATTTTTTATGGTTATGAGTTTGTGTCAAAGTGATGGATAACGCTGTTTACTCCCTAAAACAAGTAGGTCAGCGCCAAGGTTACCTTTTTTGTATAAAACGGACCGTGTTGAAACCTCTATTTGAGCCAATCGAGCCAAGGCAGCGAGCCGAACCTTTGTGGCAGCGCACAAGTGAATATCCCAATTTCTGGCTTCACGGGATAGTGCAAGAGAGACGGACATTTGGACATTTGTTTTTCTGGACGGATTAAATTTTTTGTTGGAGTATCTCGTTTATTTATTTACTGATTATTTCTTGTCTCAATTTCTTAAAGAAGAATTACATACAAATAAGAATTAGATATTATGCAAACTGATGAATAATCTACGAATCTGGGACATTTAAGTCAAATCAAAAATTACACAACGCGACTTGAAACGAACTTTGAGAGCCACTAGATTACATAACGGCTGAAGTGCCACATATTCATTTTTGGCGCCGTGACGTAGGATAATCACGAGGTGCCACAAATTCAATTACTTCTTATAGTACGATTCATCATTTGTTGCTTGCTGCAATGAAATTCAAATCGACCCAGTTTACGTCCATAGAGTAACTGGTAGCTTTCGAGTACCACTTCTTCAGAACTGTTATTATAGTTGTTTAATTTTCATTACGATTAAAACTAATTTATCCAGTTACATTCTCTTAACGTGTCCGTTTAAGATAAATAAAATAAACTGTTGACAGTAAATTTGTATGAACTCGCTTTAACACTTAGTGTTACACATAAAACATTTAGAACAAAATAAGGCACAAAGTCATGAAGTTTTTCAAATATCTTAATTGCCATTATATTTGCATATGCTGAGTTGTTTTTAGTTTTTTCTGTGTTATATACCTATATTTTAGTGGGAATGACTTTTGTATATGAGTCAAGTGGGCATTGCAAAATATTTACATGACGATTTATAATACACACATCTAATTGAAAGCAATGAGTCGAAATTTCACTCAGAAATGGCATCTCTTTTGCTTTGCAATTAACGTGTTTCGATCGAACTCAGCTTGAATACAAAACTTACACATAGATGACAAAGTTGATTAGTGTGCTGAGGTTATGTGTATTATAGTGAAGAATTTTCTAAAAAGATCATTCAGGCTGATGACGTCTATCCGTGTAAATGTTTAATGTCAATTGTCCGTTGTGCGTGTTGTCCATCGTTTAGCCGTTGGTTCCGTACCATAAAAGAAGGACCACATGCTAAAATGTGGTCTCTCTCTCTCCTGCTGCTGGTACATCTGAGTGTTCACTTTCCTTGAACTGGTAGAACCGTTTGGTCTCGTGTGTAGAAAAAAATTATAAATTATATATACATATATGTACTCATTTTCTGAGAAAGCGAACATTTTTGCGAATGAATAACACACACACACACACACACACACACACACACACACACACACACACACACACACACACACACACACACACACACACACACACACACACACACACACACACACACACACACACACACACACACACACACACACACACACACACACACACACACACACACACACACACACACACACACACACACACACACACACACACACACACACACACACACACATACTTGTAAAACCTTCCAACCGGGGAAATGTGTTCTAAACCTACCAACCGGGGACCACCATTTCCACATATTCTAGAAAGCTGAAAGTGATAAAGAACAGACAAGTTTCGAACCTAAAATACGATTTTGACATAAAAATTATGATAAATAGGGTAATAAATCAAAGACAATTTTACATGCACAACGGGGAATTATGTGCGTACGAAATGAGGAACTGCGATGTGTGCCAACTGGGGAACGGTGTATACCAACAGGGGTACTAAGTGCGTACCAACTGTGGAACTTCAATGTGTACCAACAGGGAAATGGTGTATACCAACAGGGGAACTAAGTGCGCTCCAACTGTGGCACTTCAATGTGTTCCAACTGGGTACTATGTGCGTACCAACCGTGGAACTTTTATGTGTGCCAACAGGGGAATTGTGTTAACCAAGAGAGAAACTTAAGCGCGCTATCACAGTGGAACTTCAATAATGTCCAACGGGTAATTTGCGTTTACCAACAGGAGTAATTGTGTGTAACGTGGCGTGCACGTTCATGGATAATATTTAAGTTAGTACAAAAATTGAAAAGAATATGTATGAAACAATATTTAAATTAAATATGTTTATCATATGACCTTATATAAGTTATACAAAAATGCCTTATTTGATTGACTCAAATATTATTCACATCAAAATAAGCATAAGAGACAAAACGCAAATCAAGCAATACATTTATGACTTCATTAGCTATAAGCCGACTACAAGCATGCAAGTGCTGCATTATACCATAACAATCATGGTGCAATTAATCAACAAATGAATACAATTCGTTCTTAAAACTAAACAAATAATGTTATTTTTTTCAGACCACGCTATTTGTCAAACCGAATGAAGAAAAGGGGGAGGCGGCTTATTTGTTTAATTCCCTTTTTTCATCAGAAAAAAGCATTCATGATTTTCACGTACTATGAAGTTTTTTATCCTTAAAGTAGAACTGCCCATATGCATGTAGATTGAGTAGTGTAAATTTACTTTGTCCTTACTCTGACATTATAAAATAACTCATGCATTTAATCCCCTGAAACAGGTAAACATCAGATAATTCATTCACACGCATGGCAACTTCCACTTTACTTAAATTGTCTTATATACATTTATTGCATTTTCAAAAATAATAAAATCTGTAACTTTAAACAATCATGAACGTTTCACAACGAATGTGGCGAGGCCTGAGAAACTAAATAGTTTAGTTAACTAGCAAAACGACTTGATAACAATGCATTTTGATGCGCCAGTGACTAAGTCTACGGCGGTAGGTCAATCTGAACAATGATCAGTATTTATTCTTATAATATATGTATTCCAATTATACAACTGTGATACCATTACACATGTGCTGTATTAAAAAAATACAGTATGTATGCACTTGTTTGAGTAGAGAATGCCAAAAACGGGTTAACGTTAATAATGAACTTACATTTAATTCTACCTGTCGAAATAACAGATTATATTTTAAGGAAAATAGTCACTGGCAATCGCTTTGTTTTCCCTTGCAAACCAAACACCTTTTTTAAGATTTGAATTCACGTATTTTGTTCAAACTACCTTTATGTAAACCAACTTATGTACCTAATTTTTGCATAAAATATAATAGAAAGAGTGTATTTTAAGCACTGAAAAGTTATGCCGATGCGTCATCCATATATTATTTGTTGAAAACAATATAAAAGTTATAATTAATGTTGTTATACACGTATAATCACCGCTGACTTTGACAGCATTATCATTATATAAAAACACTAATAATTAAATATGAACCAAAGCAAACACTTATCAAACACGTAGTTTAATATTATTTTAAATCACTTACATTATAGTATATATACTTACTGGGAGTGCACATGTGGATCAATTGTTAGACCCTTGTTGGTGCCAACTTGAAAATAATATGTACCAACAGGAAAATTATAACAGTGTGACTAAATTCTGAATATACAGCACCAACTCGAACAAGATCAATTTCGCATACATGTCAAAACACTTAATTACATTCAAGATGGCATATAACAAGGTTAACATAATGATTAATCACTTAAAACAACCGACATTATAGCATCATATCGCAAAGTGTATAAACATGATTAATTATTAGCTTTGTGCATGCATTTACATATCACATATACATATATGTTTCAAATATGTTTTGTTCTAGGTAATCTACAGCTTGTTCAAGTGTGTGTATATGAAGAGTATTCAAAAAAACAAGTAAATAGCTTGTGTTAGAATGCATAAAAGAGGTCAGTCGCAAACGCGATAAATTGTTTTAACAATATCTTAGTCTGGGAAATGGGTATGTTAATTGATCTTTAACCATAAATGAGACAAAAACATAACTCAATCTGGCATCTTAGTATTTTTCATCGTCGTTGAATTATAAACTTCAATTAAAAACATGGGAAAAAATGCATAACTCCTCGCGAATTTTTGTAGATCAAGCAATTTTGATATGAAAAACATATAAACATACCAATTATATACACAAAGCAAATATGTGAATTGATAGCTAATGTGAATATCTACACGCAAAACAAATGAACAAAAATCTGTGTAGGAAATTATTGTAATATTTAACAACTATTTAATCAATTCTAGTGCGATATTTACGCAATAATTTACATTTTGGTAAATGTTTACATTAAAATAACTATTAAGTACTCAACTGCAAGTCAGACACCTGTCATTCAAAACAAATTTTGTAAAATTGACAAAATATTCATTTGTATTCTTCATATTGTAGCAGTAGTTTAGCAGTAGTTTTTTATGTTATTTACATTTATCTTATTACATCTAAAAGTGTTTGTTTGTTATGCTTGAACAAAATGTTTGTTTCAATTTATCCGACTGAATTTTTTTGTGCCTTCTCTGAACGTTTAGCCTTCTAGATTGATTTTTTATCATGTTTGCTATATTCATTCATATTCACCAAGTTTAGGGTAAAAGATAACTTGTAAAGTGAGTAACTCGTAGAAACTCGTAATAGAAAGTACAAAGAAACACTCTTTGGCCGAACTATATACCAATCCTAATTTGTTCGGCGATATGATTATGAACAAATATCGTTTTTGACTGAACCGTATTAATAAAACATTCAAATACAATAAGCACACATATATCGTTTTCGAAAAGAGTATATAGAACAAGAAAACACACAAAACACATGTGACAACTTCATCCTTTAACGTATTCTCCTAAACGTGCATTATATGTGTAATATTTTTTTTAAGTTAAAAGTCCCCGTCGCTTTTTTGTTTCAATTAAATTTCTGCAAGAGTCTTTGACATTTTTCCAACTTCTGTTGTGAAGGTCATTCTCACTTTCAAAACATGCAAGTATTTCTTTTTTCCCTGGTAATTTACCCATTATCAAAAAACGATCTAAGTGTCTGTGAACAGCTCCTTTTTCGTTTTCACTCAATTGCTTTTTGGCTGTTTGTTTTGTTCTCCTGGTATTTGAAGTACCCTTTTCTGTACATGGATAATAAAACACCATATGACGTCGCTAACTGCCATGTGTAAGATATTCATATTAAATATATATACTTCAGTACAATTTTTCATAGCAAAATTACGACAAAAGCGTCCAGGTACTTACGGCACCTGATAATGTCATCGATGTCACACGACAAATTTGGAAACATTATTTTTCCTAATGAATCAAACAATTACTTTTTTAAAGATTGGCTGACGTAGCATGTCATAACATATACCAGGTTGTTCCAAACATGTTATCAAAGTTCGAAAAAGTATAAAATGAATATTTTTTACAGATACTAATAAGACAAAATGAATGCACGGTTAAATGAAAGGTATTGTACTTCTCTGGACAAATGTGTTGGAAGAAAAAAGAACTGGTGAACGGACTGTGGTTCACGGTAAATCCTGTATGTATTGTGCGGTGGTGGGTATAAAATGAACTATCTTTTCTTACCCATGTCAGAATGTATCGTATAGTAAAATATCGAGTAGACGCTATTGTTTTTTTGTCGTTAAGATAAAATATCAACCAATGTCCATATGTAACACGCAAGTTAAATTTCCTAATGTCTCAGAGTTTCATACACAGTAATTGGCAGCGTATAAGTCTTATACTGAAAATTAAAATTAATGATATCACACTTCTTGGATAAGCGATAATTAACGTTTTTGTGATTATGATGAAGTCGATGTTTATAGACTACAGTGGTTAATAAACATGCTCACCAGTTTTATTGACAGTTGTAAATTCTAAATTCTTTGTGTATATGAAGATTGTGATAGACAAGTAGTTCATAGTCACTACAACTGGTAAACAATATTTTATTCTTTTAAAATTCGCATAACGTGTGCTATAACATGTTAATATAATGATCATCGACGTACGTGTTCTGTTAAGCTCATATACCAATTAGCATTACCCGGAATAAATATTGGCACAATATAATTTAAGGCAAAATTACGCCCATTTCACTGAAGACTAAACCAAACCAGAAAATACCCCTTAGTAGCTTCGACATAGTGAAATATTACAAACCGTCTCATCGACTTCTTTCGTGTGTACGGATGTTGTTTGTCCTGGTTCCTGGCTGTCCGTAGATATAGTAGTCATTGTGTTGCCTATTCAAAACAACAATAAAAAATGGTATAACACATAATTTAGTCAGAGTTAAAAAGTTCGTTATTCATGAAACCATTTAGTACAACACATTGGCATTAATTCATTGTACAACAATTACAATAATTTCATGATGGTCATAATATGATTTTAGGCATGTGTAGTAATAACAAAATCAATGTGAAAAACACCCTTTTTTGTTCCGTACATTTCTGAAAATGCAAAAAACAAATACACATTATCAGACAGAACGCATTTCAAGTAGAGCTTGACGACGTTCAATGATAAACCATTTTAATTCACGGCTAAAAGGTATTTAACCAGAAAATACGCCTTAGTAGCTTCGACCTTGCGAAATATTACAAACCGTCTAATTGACTTCTTCCGTGTGTATGGATGTTGTTTGTCCTGGTTCCTGGCTGTCCGTAGATCTAGTAGCCATTGTGTTGCCTATTCAAAACAACATTAAAAATTGGTATTACACATAATCTAGTCAGTGTTAGAAAGTCCGTTAGTTATGAAACCATTAAGTACAACGCATTTGTATTAATGCATGTGTAGTAATAACAAAACACTGTGAAACATACCCATTTTTTGCTCCGTGCCTTTCTGACAATTCAAATAACAAATACACATTATCAGACAGACCGCATTAAAGTAGAGCTTGACGATGTTCATTGATTAAACATTTTAATTCACGGCAAAAAGATATTTGAATATCTGTATTTAAAATGAATAACTAATGAATGAACATGAATGTAATCATAAAACTGATTGGCTATATTTATAAAATAAATAATTCAAAAGACATTTAAAGCTAATTTAAAATGTGATAAATATCAGTGATAAATCCATCACAGATGACATCTTTACAATAGAATGTACCTTTCTCCATGGAAGTGTTGGTACTCCATAATCATATCGGAGTTCCTCGCCAATTGCAATGTCTCTGTCGGCGAAAGTGCATAGGTGGGGAGTTTGGTTGACTTCAACTATTTTCATTACACAAATTTGTTTTGCGTCTTCATTTTCGGCATCATTTATCATTTGACCCTCATGAAATATATCGTTGGTAGCGTCAATGCTGAATAAGACATTAAAATAAACACTTCTGGTGCTTTAAACTAAAATAACGCGCATGCCATATTTAATTATTATGGTGAAACAACTAAAGATAATTCTTCTTCTAATGGCGTGAATTAAACGTTTGATGTGCAAAGTAAAGATAATTTGTAGTTACCATCAAGATTTGTCTCTGTATTTAAAAAAGTAAATGAAGCTGTCATGACCCTCCTTTTCATACTCCTTTTCTAATTGCCGTTTTGCTCGTGTTATCAGATCCCCTTTGTATTCGAGAAGAGAGTCTCCGTTTTTTAAAAGGCTTAGTGGCGAAGACTCCTTCGCCTGAAATATTTATATTTGTAGACATTTTATATTTATTATCATTTTGGTCATATAATTGAAGGCGCCAATAATGTTTCATTCATAAATAATCAATAAATCTTTATGCTACTTCCATACTTCTGCCCAGTATTAAGTAACCCAATAGTCCATGTTTGGTTTCTTCTTTTTAATGGAAAGGGGCTACGATGTTCTTTTATAATTGCTAAACGACTTTAAACATAACCATGTTCACAAATATTTGTACCTATGACATCATTGACGGTTTTTACTTCAAAACCTGGTGGATCAACGTAATTCTGGCAGTACGTTCTTGCGAGATCAAGGGGACTTGGACCCTTTTGGCTACTAAATGTTAAAATGGAAATGTCAATGGGAACAACAACAAGAGCTGTCAGAAAACAGCGCGCTCGACTATTCAAGTGCTTGACAGTATAAAGTAAACCACCATGGGTAAATTGTTCATATTCAATAAGGTCAATGTACTATAGTCATATTCTAACTGGAAGAGGACCATAACTGAAACATATTGATCCTATGTCAATGTCATGTAACTTGTGGATATGTGACTATGTCGTAATAAATAAGTTTAAACCAAACATATTGATCGCTTATGTTTTAAAGAAGTGGTATATTATAGACGATTCTGAGTTCAGGTTTCCACAAAACATATGTATTGAACATTTGTAAAGACATAAAACAAACTAATAAGATTGTATTTCAAGTTTGATAGCAATAGCTTGGGTGGGATGGTTGGACGGTCTTAAGAAAAAACGAATTGCTTTTTTTAACATGTTAAAAAAATAAGGAAAACAAAAACTTTTTTTTTTTGGGGGGGGGAGGATTTCTAGGGTGGGGCGTGTGGGATGGTTTGGGTGAAGTCCATTGTGGTGTTTCAGGTAAGTGTTGTTTTGTCAAAGTATGAATCAAATCTGATCCTAAATAAAGAAGTTATGGCAATTTAATCAAAATTTATTAATTTGACCTTCAGATTCAATGTCAAAGGTCAAGGTAAAAATCAACTTGCCAGGTGCAGTATCCTCATGATAGTAAGAAGGTATTTGAAGTTTGAAAGCAATAGCCTTGATACTTTAGAAGTAAAGTCGATTTTAACACAAAATTTAACAAAATATTCAAAGTTACTAAGTGGAAGAAGGGCCATAATTCTTACAAAATGCTTGTTACAGTTGTCTGCTCTTGTTTATAGATTGGGGTCATGTTGGTCAAGAAGTATGCAAAATATGAAAGCAGCATGTCAAGGGACAATTAAAATATTTGAGGGGGTACGCAAATTTAAACAAATAATTATTATTAATATGCATATTCTAAGTGGAAAAAGGGGCCATAATTCTTACAAAATGTTGTTTACAGTAGCCTGCTCTTGTTTATAGATTGGGGTCCTGTTGGTTAAGAAGTATGCAAAATATGAAAGCAATATGTCAAGGGACAAAGAAAATATTAAAGGTGGTACGCAAACTTTAACATAGAATAACCAATAATATGCATATTCTAAGTGAAAAAAGGGGCCATAATTCTTACAAAATGCTTTCTACAGTTGTCTGCTCTTGTTTATAGATTGAGGTCATGTTGGTAAAGAAGTATGCAAAATATGAAACCTTATGTCAAGGGACAAAGAAAACATTTGAGGCGTTACGCACACTTTAATAAAGATTTATCAATAATATGCATATTCTAAGTGGAAAAGGGGCCATAATTCTTACAAAATGCTTGTTACAGTTGTCTGCTCTTGTTTATCGATTGGTGTTATGTTGGTAAAGAAATATGCAAAATATAAAAGCAATATGTCAAGGGACATAGAAAGTATTTGCGGTGGTATGTAAACTTTAACAAAGATTTATCAATAATAGGCATATTTTAAGTGGGAAAAGGGGCCATAATTCTTACAAAATGCTTGTTACAGTTGTCTGCTCTTGTTTATAGATTGGGGTCATGTTGGTAAAGAAGTATGCTAAATATAAAAGCAATATGTCAAGGGACATAGACAATATTTGAGGTGGTACGCAAACTTAAACATTCCAACGCTCACGCTGACGCTCACGCTAACGCCGACGCCGGAGTGAGTAGGATAGCTCCACTATATATATATATAACTAACGAAAAACTGCCTAGAGCTCTACTTTGTTTAACGTAATTTATAAAATATATTCGTGAAATATGTACCGTAAAACAAGCTTTGTAATCAAATGATATTTATATAAATCGATCTTTAGAATTCGTCTTCCAGTATTACTTTAACGTTTACATAAAAACGCTTTGTAATAGTAATTGAAAGTTGTAAACATAATTAAAAATCTTACCTTAGTTTAATGCGTTTGTTCGCTCGAAACTCCATTTTTCCAACTTACTTTCACTAAATGATATAAATACCGAGTGTATGCTTTTTAAACAGCGCAACCGGGGAACTGTTATTAGCCTGGATACACACTCGATTGTAATTTAGTCAAGATTTGTGTATATTTTGTGCATGCCACAAACCCACTAATCGGGGAAGGCGTTGGATTTCTAATATAAATTGACAGTTTGGTATTCCATACACGTAGATTAGAGATTTTCGCCTAAAACCATCCGGGGAATTCCCCGGTTGGTAGGTGTTCCCCGGTTTGTTGGTGTGTATTCATACGATTTTCCCCGGTTGGTAGGTTTTACAAACTCACACACACACACACACACACACACACACACAAACACACACACACTGTGTTTTCAAAGGCATGTACTAGGTTTTTGAACACGGAAGTACATTACGTCTACCTATTTACGTGTATTTATATTTAGCCTTGAATAACGCATGAAGCTTTTCATATATTCCAGGCTTATTGAATCTTTCTTCAGTAATAATGTAAGAGCTATAAACAGAGACGTAACCAATGTGTTTCCGACAATCGTATCATTGTCACAAAAAGTCTCCATTTGGAAGTTTTCGATTTTATTGACACATATCAAATCTTAACCAATCTCATTAAACACATAATTATGGGCAAAAGGCCTAAAGAAGTCATGATAAACGTATACAGACAAAGCGTTGTATTCGCTGTGAAAACCCGTTAATATCATGCGAGAAAATAGATGAACGGTTTCTGTAAGATGCTGCGTTAACAAGAGGACGCATGCACAAAACTGTGAATTATAATCTAACTGTCAACACCCTCGAGGGACTAATAATTTAATAGTTAGTTATTTAGACGGAACAATATATACTGCGCATCAGGTGGTGATGTTTTCGCCGCAGGCGTACACGATTAAAATATGCTTACAATTTATTTGACGCGAGTACAATTTCGATTAGTTTTTTGGTAAGAATAACTCAATGTAATGTGCGTTTTTGTTCTCACACGAGAGCCTGCATATGGAGAAAACTGCTTATTGTAATATTTGACTTCAATCAATAAATAGATAGATGTGACCACATCTCATGCACATCGGAATAAACAAGTTTTTACGTTAAAGGCACTTGGCCAAGACCAATTTTCTTTCAGGATTATGCAGCCATACGTTCGGATTTATGGGAAATAAAGCTGTAGTAGCCAATACAGAATCATCCTTTGATGAAGTTAGATACAAAATGTGCTTGTGTTGGATGACAGTTGTATGTAATACAAAGGAAATGTGTGACAATCTAGCGGTAGTTTCAAATGTTGTGTATACTGTATTTGTAAATAGTTGTTGACAAACGCGGTTATAAGCAACAAAAACAAATGTCCAGATAAATTAGTTTTTATTTTACAAAATTTACAAGTCGTTTGCATAACAAATAAAGCCGACGTTTGTTCTAGATTGAACGAGTTACGTAAATTCACTTGAATATCTTTGATTTCCGATGTTTACCAGAAAGGAAATGCATTATGTGTAGGATTCGATAAACAAGTAATAGAATATTGAGTAAAACATAAATGCGCTTGCTTAAATTCATTAATTATTATTATTATATACTGCATGTACAAAGCGCCCTTTTCATGTAAAAATACACGTTCAAAGGCGCTGAGACTCTTAGGTTTGTTGACCAATGTTATAGTAAAGAAATACTAGCCTCTACGAGTTGTGTATACCTCTACCGACATTCTACTTGTATCATGACTGTGAAGAAAGTCTAAAAAATAAGAAAATTTAAGTGCAGTTTTTAATGGAAAATTACATCGGATATAATGGAACAAATACTGTACGATCAATCTGAATAATTCTTTTAATACGTTTAACTAATAATAACAGGAGGAGAAATTTTAACGATTTGTGAAATGTCGAATGCACAAAACTAAACATGTAAAGTTAAGAACCCAATCGCGAATGTTTAATATTTTTAAGATACGGTACATTGCAC